>NC_053389.1:810614487-810691470 GCF_905171765.1 Bufo bufo
AATTGTGATATTCAGTTCTCTCTCCCATTCCCTCAAATATGCCGGGGTCTGTTGGTCCCTCCCAGCCAGTAATTGCCGATAAATTAACGAAAGGCACTTTGTGGGAATGGAAGGAAGGAGGACATAATTCTCCAGCCAGGTTGGATCTGGAAGAGGAAGGTGCTCAGACCTCGAAAACTTAGCACATGTACTTTCAAAATCCCATTTCTGGATCATATTTATTTCAACGGCGGGATTCCCAGTAAGGGTAGAATAATAATCAGGGTTCGGGGAAGTTCTAGATAGGTCGCCCAGTCTGTAGTTTTGGACAGACCTCCAAACACTTGATCTTTTAATGAGATTGGTAGAAAGTACGTGTGGAAGTAGCGGAAGGGGCATTATGGGTGAAAGACGTTCACCACTCATGTTGAGTGCCAAAGATGTATTACAGTGCATAATGGTACATCTCGTGATCTCACTTTTTACTTCTTGTTTATTGAGGGCCTTACTGCTGTGACTCCATAGAAGGTGTTCCCTATTTATTCCCAACAGAGCTCTTTCTAGTGAAATATGCCAGTGGAAAAGGTTGCGGTCGAATAGGGCAATCCATCTTTCCAGATGTATAGCCTGAACATATGTAGACAATCTGGGAGGGAAATACCCGCCTTGTTTTCTTCTCCTCATTAGAAGTGAAAAAGAGAGTCTGGCTCTTTTATCTGCCCAGAGAAACCTACCCATGAGTGTTTTAATTTTATCAGGAACGACTTTGGAACAGAATGGGAAGGGATCTGACGTATACATAACCTGAGGAAGAACATTTTTTCTCCTTAGCCAAGACAGGTAGGTATCGAAGTTTTGGAGAGAAAGGATTTTATTTATCTAATAAGGGAGTATAATTAAGTCTGAAGAGGAGAGCTGGATTAGCTGGCACTAGTATTCCTAAATATTTTATAGCTTCAGTAGGCCATTTGAAGGGGGTCGAGGCCTCTATATGTCTCCTTTTAGCCGGGTCCAGTGAGACTCCTAAGGCTTCAGATTTTCCCATATTTATTTAAAATTGGAAATATTTCCAAAATTCTCAAAAATCTCCTAACATGTGGCATAGCTTCTTCAGGGTTTGTTATCATCAATAGAAGGTCGTCGGCAAACGCCGCCATCTTATGTTGTACGCCATCTATTCGTATTCCTTTGATGTTGGGGGATTGTCTAAATTTCAAGAGAAGGATCTCCAAGGTCAAGACAAAGAGGGCGGGAGAAAGGGGGGACACCCTTGTCTAGTTCCGTTTCTAATCTGAAAGGCGTTCGACAGAGTTCCATTAACCAGTACTTTAGCCGATGGGGCTGAATATAATGAAAATATTGCGTCAAAAGTTTGTGAAGAAAAGCCAAAGGCAACTAAGCAGGATTTCATAAAAAACTCTGTCGAACGCCTTTTCAGCATCTGTCCCTAAGAGTAAAGTGGAGACCTTTTCTCTTTAGCTAGAAATGTAGCATGCTGTACTCTACTGATGTTGTGTCGTCCCTCCCTGCCCGGTACAAAGCCCACCTGCTCTTCTCCCTATCAGGTCTGGAAGCAATTTTGAAATGCTTTGGCTCAAGAGCTTGCCCACCACTTCAGGTTTGTATTGAGGAGAGATATGGGTCTATAACTGCCGCAATTCCTCTGGGTCTTTCCCTTCCTTATGTAAAATGGTGATATAAGCCAACTGAGCCTGGGGAGTGAGAGAAGAGCCCAACATCAGAGAGTTGCACATATGGTAAAGTATGGCAAAGATTTTTTACTGGAGCGCTCCAGATTTTGAACGGATTATTCATAGACTTTGTGTCATCTGTAAGAAGGCCTTGGTTGAAGTGGGAGCTATCAGCTGGTTACGCCAAACGCGTTTCGGGGACCTCTTACCCTTCCTCAGTGGCAGCTGCCACTGAGGAAGGGGTAAGAGGTCCCGAAACGCATCTGGCGTAACCAGCTGATAGCTCCACTTCAACCAAGGCCTTCTTACAGATGACACAAAGTCTGTGAATAATCCGTTCAAAATCTGGAGCGCTCCAGTAAAAAATCTTTCCATAAAGAAAACCGCCGAGCACAGTTCCCGCGGTACTTCGCTACAGTCCGGACCAGAGGTACGTCCACAGATCACGTGAGACGTGGGCGTTCTGGGATACACAGTTCCCGCGATACCTCGCCACAGTCACGGACCAGAGGTCTGCCACAGATCACATGAGGCGTGGGCGTCCTGGATACAAACAGTCCGGTCATCAGCTTCACACGATACCTCGCTACAAACCAAGCCAGAAGTATACTACAGACCATGCAACTTCGGCGATTGATTTAACAAAGCGGGGATTACGTACATCATAGTAGTCAAGTAAGCGGTATCTACCCTTGACTTTGAATTACCATCTGGGCCAAGGTAAGATCCATTTTTTCTACCTCAGAGCACACAGCACTTTATCCACTCAATTGTGTTGCGACCCAAGCTATCTTGGGAACCAATTGTATATTTAGTCCTCTTCAAATTGTGGCACAGGATTTGCAACCATAAAACCAAGCGGTATATCTCTCTCTATACAGACATTCTCTGAGAGGAAGGACATATAATTTGCTTTCTTTCCTAGTAAAGGAACCACACGCAGAAAGAATATTTTTGGATCCATTTGATTATAAATATCCAATATTTTTGGAATATTTTTATGAAATATTTTTATGAAGTATTATATGCCATCGCTGCTATAATTATCTAGTTATTTGAACTACAGATCATATTTTAAATTGAGTTTTATATATCATACACTATTGGTTATTTTATTGTAATTTGAGTTTTTGTGAATTAAACTGTGGGATCACTTTATATTGCATTTTAGTCTATTTTTATCCATATTATACCACACATACAGAGTGCCAGGCCAATCCATCTATTTATTTTCAATACTTTTTTCTTTATGGGTGATACAGTCTCTCTGGCCTAGAGCACCTGGTCCTTACCGCATAGGAGTGAGCTATTCCTGTTACTTTTCCTTCAAGATTACCATCCTTAGTCTTTACCGCACTAACAAAGGTTTTATTTCTCTGGGCTTTCAAAAGGGAGGACAATAGTTTAGATCCTTTATCACCATGTGAATAATACTTAAACCTTAACGCTTGCAGGGTCTTGGCTGACTTAACATTGAGCGTATCCTTCAGTTGAGAGCGTAAGAGATTCAGGGTATTCTGAGCAACATCTGTCATGTTGGACTTGTGCTGTTTTTCTAGTGTGGAGATTTGTGACAGAAGGTGTTCTATTTTTTTTGCTCTTTGTTTTTCACCTTAGTACCTAGGCTAATCAACTCTCCTCTGACAACTGTTTTGTGGGCCTCCCACAGTATGGTTTTTGAAGTGTCGGGTGTGTCGTTGACTCTGAAATACTCTAAAATCTTATCTTTGATCATATCCCTATTAACCACATCTTCTATTAGCGAGGTATTGAGTCTCCACGACCAAGCTTTAGGTGGTATATCTTGAAGCCTTAATTGCAGACTTACTGGAGCGTGGTCTGATACTGTTATAGAACCTATAGACGTGCTAGTGACAGACATGAGGGCAGTATTAGAAATAAATAAATAGTCCAACCTTTGATAGGATCTATGAACTTGGGAGAAATAGGTATAGTCCCTATCACTCGGATGAAATATTCTCCAGACTTCAGATATTCCCAAATCAGCAAGTCTTATCTGGACCCTACGGATCTGTTTCAGAGATATAGAGGCATGTTTGGAGGTGGAGTCTTTTGAGGGATCTAAGATCAAGTTAAAATCTCCACCCAAAATGAGTGTTCCTTCAGCAAATGATTTTAGAATATCTAATGTCTGGATCAACCATGAAACCTGCTTAGTGTTAGGGGCATACAAATTAGCAAGAGTGACAATAGAATTCAAAATTCTACCTTTGAGAAACAGATATCTTCCTTCAGTATCCACCTTTTTATCTAGCACTACTATAGGGATGTTGCTGTTGATCCCTATTGAGACCCCCCTAGCTGCTGACGTATACGTAGTGTGATGCCAGTTATTATAATGTTTGCTTACCAAGTTGGGTATGTGTAGATGTCTGAAGTGAGTTTCTTGAAGAAACGCAATATCAGCTTTCTCCTCCCTAAGCATGTGATATACTTGACTGCGTTTTTGTGGTATGTTCATCCCGTTCACATTTAATGTCACAGCCGTGACTTTAGCCATATGAGGATTGTTTGAGGTTGATAGACAGCATTGATATCAATACCTGAACTGACTTAAAAAATAATACTAATAAAAGGGAAACGAAAATCAGTATCAGCCTACCATAGAGGAGGAGGCACATCAGAAACATACAACTATACATAAGTAAGGCAACACACAAAAAGATGCATGTTGGGGCAGGTAACTTAGTGGTGAGAGCCAAGGTCAGATTTGGAGCACCACAACCTCGGCTTGAGCAGAATGTAACCTGCCTAAGGCTGGAAAAGCATTTGGAGGGAGCAATAGCATTACGCAATTACACCTACAGATCTATTCCAAGGCCTACTATTATCTGATTGAATCATGAAAGCATTGACCCAGCCATCTACATAAACAGAAGGGGTGAAAATTGTTAACCATTAACCGTGCATACATCTATAACCTATGTTGACGCAAACTTCTATGACCTAGGTTGATGCAAATCTACACAGTGAAGTAAATACACTATATATCAGACAATTATGTTAATAAGTCCCTTCACTGGACCCTGAAAAGCAAAGGGTTAAATCATTTTTCACAAAAGTCTCACGTGAAGGACCTCAATCAGCTGGATCAGCTCTCTTCTTTGGAGATCTGAACTTCGCCACTCGATTCCATGGAGAAGGAATGGTTAACTTTGGCAGTCCATCAAAATCAGCGACCGGCAACCAAGGTGGAATATCCAAAGGCGCGATATCCAATGCCTCACAGATCTTATGTAGATCATCTGGATGCTTCACCAGGATCTGCCTTCCATTTATGGTGGTACTGAGACCGAACGGGAACAGCCATCTCAGAGGGTGCTTCCTAGATCTCAGCTCTGCTGTCAGCGGATGAAGGGCCCTGTGTTTAGCCAGGGTGCTTGCTGCTTAGTCCTGGAATAGCAAGATCTTGCTGTTATCAAGCAGGACTTCTTCTTTATCCCTCGCTGCTCTCAGGATGTCTGCAGTGTCCAAGTAATTTAGTAAGGCACAAATGGTGTCCCTAGGGGGATCACCTGCTGGAGGTTTCGGCATCAACGCTCTATGCGCCCTTTCTATCGTTATATTCGCCGCACGATCCGATCCCAGCAACATGGTAAATACGCGGCGGACCGCTTCCATCAGCTCGTCAGGGGGAACCGATTCAGGTATGCCTCTCAGCCTCACATTCTTTCTTCTTCCCCGATTTTCTTGATCTTCAAGATACAGGTATGCATTGTTAACCTGCGAGCGGAGCGTTTGCATTTGCGATTGTATGCCTTTGCTGTGCTCAATTATTGTAGCTTGCGACTCTTCCAAGGCCTCCACTCTGTGCCCCATGTGTTTCACCTCCGATTTTATGTCTGCTAACTCCTTCATTACTGGCGATAAGGCTTGTGCCAGTGTATGCTTCAAGAAGGATCTGGTGATGGGCATCGGGTCTTCCCTTTCCTGGATTTCAGAGTGAGCGCACGAACTCGCGCCATCAGAGTCATCTTCATGCGCCGCATCACTGTAGTCTGCAGACGCCATTTTGCCGCGATCGGCTGTTAGAGACAACTTCTTTTGGAAGTACTTATTCATTTCTCTCTGAGATTTCTTGAGCCTAGGGGTGGCCTCCGGGTCTCTACCTCTTTCTTTACCGAGTTTGCCCATAATTCGGCAGGTATAAACGCTGTTTTAGCTGATAAGCCGGGTGGTGTGGTGAGGAGCTCTTAGTTCAAGCGTCCTGCACCATGCTCCGTTGGCTTTCCCCCCCCAGCAATGCACTCCTTAATAATAATGTCCCCACAGTATGCCTGATAGTAATAATGAGACCAGTGCCCCCAATATATTTAATACCCTACTGTAGTGCCACCTGTATTATATAGCTCTTCCATTGTTCCAGTATATAATACTTCTCCACCCCCCCACCATAGTGGCAGTAGGGATAAAATCTTATAATATTCCGCAGAGAATCCGTTGGGGCCCAGGGTCTTACCATTAGGAGCCGCAACTATGGCGCATCTCACTTCATCCTCTTTGATCATCGCATTTATGTAGCATTTCTTATTGTTCAGTTGTTAGGGACGGTAGATTTAAGTCCTGAAAAGCATTAATAGCTGAGGGGTCTATGGGAGAGGTTCTATAAAGATCCTCATAGTAGTTGCAGAATATTTGTGCAATCTCCTCTTGATTAGTGGTATGGATGCCAATATTAGGTTCTGCAGTTTCACAATTGGCTTACAGGAATGTTTTTTATTTAGTTAGGGTGGCTAATAATTTACCGGTCTTATTTCCTCAATGGTAAAATTTATTTTGGGACAACCGAACTTGCCAGTGAAATTGTAACGGGCTTCCAAAGGTACACTCGGTCCCCCATTAGCCGCAGACCTGCTGCTTAGCTTCGGGAATGAGGATCTGTGTTTTACCTTGTTCCCAGGACTAGCTGGGTGGCTCCCTGCTCCTAAGTCTGCCTTGAGCACCGAGCTGATCACTCGGTGCTCGACTGGTTGGTCTGTCGGTCATGTGACGCTGGCCACGTCACATGACCCTCACTCCCCTCTATAAATACAGGCAGCCTGCTGGCCACAGGTTGCCTGTTAATTTAGGTTCCACCTGTGATTTGGTCTTTCCTGGCGTACTTACATCCTGCTGAATTCCTGACAATCCTCTGCCTGCTCCTTGTGTACTTTGCTGCTCTCCTGGTATTCTGACCCCGGCCTCCTCCTGACGATCCTCTGCTGACTCCTTTGGTACTTCACGTCTCTCCTGGTATTTATGACCCCGGCTTCTCCTGACAATTCTCTGCTTGCTCCATTTGTACTTTGTAGCTCTCCTGGTATTGACTCGGTCCGTTCGAGTCCTGTTGTTTGTCTGTCTGTCATCCCTGCACTTATTCCAAGTTAGGGATTGCCGTCCAGTTGTCCCCTGTCATTAGGACTCGCAAGGCAAGTAGGCAGGGCCAGGGGTAAGGGTGGATCACAGTGGTCACTTCCCTCCCCCCTGTATGTGTGTGTACGCGACCATTACAGAAATTAAGAGTTGCCTAGCCATCGTTTAAGCCTGTTGCGTTTCAGTATAGGGGGTCGAGCCATATGTTATTTGGACAACATTCTCATCTAGAAAAGTGCTCCAATGTATTTTAAGAAAGGCTTTAAAATCGTCACAATCTGCCAGATACAAAGGGATGATACCACAATGAAGAAAAAGAGTGCTAAACACACCGATATGAGAAAATACAAATCAATTTTATTCAATATCCATGAAAGACATACATGATACATATTATAAAACAGTAAATGAGCAGGGACAACCACAATCCTGCATCACACTGCTACCTGCCCCATCCATTGGACGGACGTAAATAGATCTACATATATGTGATATATAAATAATCAATTATCCCAAAGGATATAATACCAGGAACATGGAGAGTCTATAGCAAAGGTGCGCTTGCCTCAATACACCGGTGTGCATGAATACCAAAATGGCAGACACAAGATCCGAAAATATAAGGTAAAGCAGGTGTATAGGGCTACATACCAATGGAGCAGGGACAGGTATCAGGGCAATGGCGCTCCTCAACGCGCGTTTCGCGTATAGTTTGCCTCCTCCTGAGGAAGTAAACTATACGCGAAACGCGCGTTGAGGAGCGCCATTGCCCTGATACCTGTCCCTGCTCCATTGGTATGTAGCCCTATACACCTGCTTTACCTTATATTTTCGGATCTTGTGTCTGCCGAGAAATTTCAGAAGGTGATACCAAAAGTGGCGACATGAGGGCAGCAGTCACCCAGAAATCTCTTGCTGAGCAAATAATAATGCTGGGGAATCCAACCCAGGGTTATAAAGCACAAAGGCCACTCAGAGATCAGATAAAGAACATTCCCTCAGCCCCAGTCACTGCTCTCCTGTCTCCCCACTATCCCCACTTCTAGGTGAGAGTGTGAGGGATTCTTTTATGCATGTCTGTGTGTTTCAAGCAGTGTACTCACTGTGTCAATAGCTGGGGGCAATGGTGATGGTAAGGCTGGGGCCCGGAAGGATGTGTAGGCCGCAATGGTGGTGATGGGTGTCCCTGTCACTGCACTGTCCATTAGGATAGCTGTTCTCTTCTGCTTGACTTCACCAGCACTGGGGCAGAGCAACTTTTAGCTGGGGTCATCGGCCATGCGAGTGGTATGTGAGAAGTCGATGCCAGAGAATAGAGGTAGTCCGCAGGCGCAGGTTTCAGTGGCCTTTGTGGCCGATACCCGTCTTTTCACCGTTGATCCCGGAGAGGTTAGAGACGGTGTCCTTCAAGTTCACTATACTTTGTGGAGTATGTCCTCGCAATGTTGCAGGCTTTACTTGCCCGATGCGATCTAATGGAGGTAGATGGCGGGGCAACAAGGAGGGAGCGTGGGGAAGATGCGGCCATTCATGATGCCCCATCCACAGAAGTCCCCGTGATGTGGTTTTATTCAGTCCTGGAGTAATAATTACATTCGGGCATGGTAGTGTAGTATTACATTACATCAACACTAGTTTTTGCAGTGTTGTTGACTATAAAGTCTAGCACTGGTTCCCAGGGAGTAACTACCATAATGGCAGACCATGCAACTGCTATGGAGCCCAGGGCAATAGGGAGCCCAGTTGGGATCATCCCCTCTTCTACTTGGGTTGAAAACTTGGTCAGGACTCTACCCTCTAAAGGAACAAATGAGGCAGAGGAAAAATTGGCCCTATGGTCATTGAAAGGGGTTTAGGCGGAAACCCTTCTGTCCTGTGTGGGGGGCCTGGTTTGATCCTTGCTATGGGGCCCTTACTTTTCTATGTACGCCACTGACTGGTTCCATAGAGATGAATGGGATCTGTCATGATTTATTTATTTATTTATTTATTTATTTATTTTACCTGGCACTGTGGCTTAGTTGGCTAAAGTGCCTATCCAGTAAACAGGAGATCTGGAGTTTAAATCTCAGCAGTGCATTTTCAATCGGGTTTTTATGTCACAAGAAAAAAATGTGCTCAAGCTGGTAGATATTGACCACTGATATGGACAGCTGCTTTCAACAATCAGTTCACACACATAGATTTAAAGAGGACCTATCATGTCTGTGACAATTCTGAAGCCTCGGTTCCTGTGACTCTATTCTGTACTATTATTCTATGAATAAAGGGATGAAAATGAGCTTTTAACAAACCCTGCCCTGATGCCACCAGATGTAAGGAGGCTATCCTACAAGTCAATGTTCAACCCTTTAAATAGGCCTTAGGACATGACTCAGATATTAAATAAGCCAGCACTTCATCTGCAGACAGCTGATTCGGGGGATTACTCCTCATCAGTGCAGAGCAGAGAGTACTAACCTAACTGGGCGAGAGGCCTGGGTCATGTCTTAAGGCCCATTTAAAGGGTCGAACATAGACTTATAGGATAGTTGCGTTATATCTGGTGGTATCAGAGGCAGAGCTTGTTAAGAGCTCATTTACATCCCTTTCTTCCCAGAATTCCAGAGGAGCATGTATGGCCTATAAGATGTTCCAGAATTCTTATTATATGGGGAAAAGCAGGAGAGGTGATGGGTCCTCTTTAAAGGAAACATTCTTCTATTGCCCAGAATTGAGCTGTCTCTCAGATCAGTACTTACACAACACGGGTGGGTTATCAGAAAAGAGAAATGGAGCTTCTTACTGAAGAATCATATACATCCCACATTTCAATATGATTGTGTACCGGCTGAGCTCAGCGCCTGTGGTGCCTTCTATAGGAGGACAGATGAGCTGTGAGTGACAACAACAGCCATAATTGCAGACAAAGGAGGGAAGTTTTACATAGCCTGAGGAGCAGCCGATTATCAGGAATAAACGTTCCTTTTCGACAACTGGCTGCTCGTTAAGTGGGGGTGACGTGCTGCATTTACATGCAGCGATCTACTCCACAGTATGAGAACGAGGGGTCAGTTCTGCGATCGCTCGGCCCCATACACCTGCATTGTTTCTGTTTAAGCAGCACAATCTGCTGCCCGGAAACAAAAATTTACTTGTCTGCATGAACGACTGTTTCACCAGACGAACAAGCATTTGACTCGTTCATTGGGTGATCGGTGACACCTTTAGATTGACCGATTATTGTGAACAAGCATTCGTAGGAACATTCGTCTTTGATAATCTGCAAGATTCCACGTAAAGGTATGTAGTCCCTGTTTGGGTTGTGCATAAAGGACATAGCACCAATGTAATTTGATGAAGCAAGAGCAGAGGTCAGTGCAGCCGATGTTATAGTTGTTCTCAAGGGGTAATGACCAATCGGCTAGAGGAATAGTCAAACCACAAGAAAGGAGCCAGTGGACTCATTCAGACTCACTCTAGGGAGATAGATGACAGGTGCAGAATCACGACCAATGGAGTGATAAATTATAATGTCTTTATTAAAATTAACTTTCCACATGGACAACATGTTTCCGGATGCAAAGGACCCCTTTTTCAGGTCTAGAGGAAGTAAGCAGGTAACTTCTAGCTTTCACCGCTATAGCTGGCAAGGAAAGAGCAGCCAGCACGTGCGATGTGTGTGTGAGACGAGCATTGGGAAGACCACATTAAAGAATCCGAAAGGATCAACTAGCTGGGGGTAGGGGATTCTTTTTATTTGTGGGTATTGTGATGGTTCCAGATGTCCTCCTTTCATTCACTGCTACTTCACAGTCAGATTTTCCAGCAGAGCCTGGGTTATTCATTGAAGTTCTTACAGGCATGGAGAAAATGCTGGTCTTCTCTAAAAACAAAAGAACCAAGGGGGTTAGTTATGAAAGCAGATACATCAGTTTTGTGGCGTAAAAAAGTATTGTCGTGGCAACTGCAACATTTCTGCGACATTTCTGGATCCTTGCCACTTTTCACAGTGGACTATGTTTAAGAGCTAAAAGTGAGATTAGACCTGGATTATGGCTCATTTACTATATGCAACTTTCGCAAAAGTCACAACCCACGCCAGGCAACCAACTGGTGTATTAATACACATATACAGTACCTCACAAAAGTGAGTACACCCCTCATATTTTTGTAAATATTTTATTATATCTATTCATGGGACAAAACTGATTATAACACTTTGACACAATGTAACGTAGCCAGTATACTGCTTGCATAACAGTGTAAATTGGTGTGCCATCAAAAAGACTCAACACACAGCCATTAATGTCTAAACCTCTGACAACAAAAGTGAGTACACCCCTAAGTAAAAATGGCCACATTGTGCCTAAGGTGTCAATATTTTGTGAGGCCACCATTATTTTCCAGCACTGCTTTAACTCTCTTGGGCATGGAGTTCACTAGAGCTTCACAGGTTGCCACTGGAATCCTCTTCCATTCCTCCATGACGACATCATGGAGCTAGAAACCTTGCACTCCTCCACCTTCCTTTTGAGGATGCCCCACAGATGCTCAATAGGGTTTAGGTCTGGAGACATGCTTGGCCAGTCCAGCACCTTTACCGCCAGTTTCTTTAGCAAGGCAGTAGTCGTCTTAGAGGTGTGTTAGGGTCGTTATCATGTTGGAATACTGCCTTGAGGCCCAGTTTCCGAAGGAAGGGGATGATGCTCTGCTTCAGTATACCACAGTACATGTTGGCATTCATGGTTCCCTTGATGAACTGTAGCTCCCCACAGCCGGCAGCACTCATGCAGCCCCAAACCATGACACTCCCACCTTCAAGCTTGACTGTAGGCAAGACACACTTGTCTTTGTACTCCTAACCTTGTTGCTTCCACACATGCTTGACACCATCTGAATCTGAACCAAATATCTTGGTCTCTTCAGACCACAGGACATGGTTCCAGCAATCAATGCCCTTAGTCTGCTTATCTTCAGGGAAGATGATTAACTAAGGGGACAGGCAGTCGCCAAAATGTTTCTGGAGCTGTCAGAAGTATTAGCAAAAGAAAGGGGGTGGTAGCAGCAGTTGCAGCAACAGACCAGAGCTGCCAGTGTCATCCAGCAGTCGTATTTTGACCAGCAACCCAACTGTCCTTGAATGGTTGACTCGGTCTTCCACTTTATCTCAAGGGACAGTTAAATACTGCTGTTACATTGTTGTTTTAAAAAAACGAACTTTTTGTGCGAGATAGTACATTTGCGCCCTGTGCTGCATTTCTGACAGTCCAATAAACCAGTTAAATACTGCTGTTACATTGTCGTTTGAAAAAAACTCACTTTTTATGCTAGACAGTATATTTGCGGCCTGCGCTGCATTTCTGACAGTCCAATACAACTGTTAAATACTGCTGTTAAATTGTGGTTTAAAAAAACTTACTTTTTGTGCTAGATAGTACATTTGAGCCTGCGCTGCATTTCTGAAAGTCCAATAAAACAGTTAAATACTGCTGTTATATAGTCGTTTGAAAAAAACTAACTTTTTGTGCTAGATAGTACATTTGCGGCCTGCGCTGCATTTCTGACAGTCCAATACAACCGTTAAATACTACTGTTATATTGTGGTTTGAAAATAAACACCTTTTTTGTGCTAGTGTCATGCACTGCTCAGGTTATGTGTGGAGGTCTGCCAGGCTAGCAGCACATGTGTAGTTTGTTTTGTTTTGTGTTTGGATTTGAGCTGTATCCGCCTCCTTCCAGGTGCACTGGGTGGGGTCGTTTGTATGAGTTTAAATTACTCCCTTTCCCAGTGTCCTGTGCGGGTTATAGCTTCTATCTTGCTCTGTGGAAGGAAGGAAGGAATTGCTGTTTTTTATCAGCTACAGATAAGTTGGTTTTGTTTCTCTCTTGTGTTCTTTCTAGGCTGTTAGGGAGACCCCTGCTCGCTCCTTGCTTGAGGAAGCAGGCTGTCTCTTTTTCCCTTTTCCACTATCTTAGGGATCTTAAGGTTTCTTCAGTCTTAGGCACGGGGCACGTTTATTCCCACCTTCAGGGTCTGAACGTGGGCACAGAAGTCCAGGGAGAGTTGGTAGGGATTTGCTAGGAGGTGACCTTTATCCACAGCTTCTGGCCTAGACACTTGTTTCATGGTTTTCTGTGTTTCTATTGTATCTTGTATCCTACCCAGTGTGACAGCTAGATACTACATTTGTGGCCTTTGCTGCATTTATGACAGTCCAATAAAACAGTTAAATACTGCTGTTACATTGTCGTTTGAAAAAAACACACTTTTTGTCCTAGATACTACATTTGCGGCCTGAGCTGCATTTCTGACAGTCCAAAACAACCGTTAAATACTGCTGGTATATTTTTGTTTAAAAAAACACACCCTTTTTGTGCTAGATAGTAGATTTGCGGCCTGCGCTGCATTTCTGACAGTACAATACAACTGTTAAATACTGCTGTTATATTGTTGTTTTTTTAAAAACACCCTTTTTGTGCTAGACAGTAGATTTGCGGCCTGCGCTGCATTTCTGACAGTACAATACAACCGTAAAGTACTGCTGTTATATTTTTGTTTGAAAAAAGCACCCTCTTTGTGCTAGATAGTACATTTGCGGCCTGCGGTTCATTTATGACAGTCCAATACAACCAGCCAGGCTCGGACTGGCCCACAGGGGTACAGGGGAATCCCCCGGTGGGCCCCTGAGCAAGGTGGGCCCCTAGTCTCCCACCCCCTGCACAAGTGGCACATAACACAGTAGACTTACTGCACTACATACATATATTCAATGTACAGCACCTCCAACAGCCTATGTTCATATAAAAAACTTGTTAGATTATTTATTATATTTGAATGTATCCGTACGGTGGGCCCCCAAAATAAATTTTACTGGTGGGCCCTAGGTACCCCAGTCCGATACTGCAACCAGCCAATACTGCTGTTACATTATTGGTTGACAAATTCACATTTTTTGCAACCCACTGTTGTGGGACCTCAAGAAATGTTTTCTCTTTATGACACCGGCACAGCCTTTACTGTCATTGAACTTAATTGTTGACTATTGGCGGTTACATTGTCGCCTGAAATAAACACCCTGTTAGTTTGGTGGGTGAACGCAAAGAATAAAGAGAGTGTCAAAGAAAGGAGGTGGCCCTGGTCATGGTGCTGCTGGTGTTGGTGGAGCTCCTGTTGCAGGGAGAGGACGTGGTCGATCTGTGCCAGCTACACGCACAAGTGAAACACCTTCCTCAGGTGCGAGAAGGCGACAGAACCTTTAGCGTTATTTGGTAGGCCGAAATGCCGCTCTACAAATGGTGAGACCAGAACAAATACAGGAAATAGTAGATTGGGTGTCTCACAGTGCCTTCAGTTCCTTCACATTGTCTTCCACCCAGTCCCCTGCTGAAAGATCAGAGTTGGCACCTGCAGCCCATGCCCATCATTTTTTTTTTTTTACCTCACCCCCTTGCAAATCAGCCAAGCAGTCTGAGCCCCAAGTAATGTAGCAGTCTCTTCTGATTTTTGATGACTCTGCTAGCAGGGTTTCCTAGGGCCATCCGCATAGCCCTTCCCCAGAAGTGGAAGAGATTGAGTGCACCGATGCCCAGCCACTTATGTTTCAGGATGAGTACATGGGAGGACCATCGCAGCACGTCTCGGGCAGAGGTGAAGATTGGGTGGAAGATGATGTAAGGGACGCTGAGGTCCTCGACCCCACATGGAATCAAGCTCATGCGAGTGACCTGTGTAGTTTGGAGGAAGAGGCGGTGGTCGCACAGAGCCACCAGCACAGCAGAAGAGGGAGCAGGGTGCAAAAGCGGAGCAGCCGTCCCCTAGACAGTATGCCTGCTACTGCCCACCGCAGCAAGGGACCGAGCACACCAAAGCCAGCTCCAAGGAGTTCCCTGGCGTGGCAGTTTTTCAGACAATGTGCTGACGACAAGACACGAGTGGCTTGCACGCTGTGCAATCAGAGCCTGAAGCGAGGCATAGATGTTCTAAACCTGAGCACAACCTGCATGACCAGGCATTTAAGTGCAAAGCACGAGCTGCAGGGGAGTAGACACCTCAAAAAACAAAGAAAGGTCTCTGGCTCCTCCTGCTTCCTCTTCTGCTGCAGTCTCGGCCTCTTCATCCCCCTCTGGCGTGACAGTGGCACCTGCCACCCCGCAAGCAGAGGATGTGGCAGCAACCACACCAGCTGGGTCACCAAGCATCTCTACAATGTCCCATGGAAGCGTTCAGCTGTCTATCTCACAAACACTGGAGCGAAGGAGGAGATCCCCCCGGACAGTTTTAAGAATTTGATGGCGGTTGCTGTCCCACAGTACGTTGTGCCCAGCCGCCACTACTTTTCCAGGCGAGCCATCCCTTTCTGCACAACCAAGTGGAGGACAAAATCAGGTTTCACTTTGCAATGCCTCCTGTCGCAAGGTCCACCTAACTACGGATACGTGGACCAGTAAGCACGGTCAGAGACGTTATATCGCCCTAACAGCACACTGGCACATGTTCTTCTACCACCGAGGATTGCAGGGCATTTCTCTTTGCCTCCTGTTGCTTCCTCCTCCTAGTCCGCCTTCTCATCCTCTACCGCCTCCTCATCCGGTCAGCGTAACACCTTCACTATCAACTTCAGCACAGCCAAGGGTAAACTACAGCAGGCAGTTTTAAAACTTATCTGTTTGGGGGACAAA
Organism: Bufo bufo; assembly: GCF_905171765.1. NCBI lineage: Eukaryota > Metazoa > Chordata > Amphibia > Anura > Bufonidae > Bufo > Bufo bufo. The sequence continues at coordinate 810,630,192 of NC_053389.1, forward strand.
CCCCACACCGTGCAGGAGCTGTGGACGGGCATGGAACAACAGACCGATGAGAGGTTGGTGCCAGTGAGCCTCAAGCCTGGCCTGGTGGTGTGCAATAATGGGCGAAATCTCGTAGAAGCTCTGGGCCTAGCCGGTTTGACGCACATCCCTTTCCTGGCGCATGTGCTGAATTTTATTTAATAACTTGTCCCACATTTCCACCCGATCAGATTTCAGCCATTGACCTCCCTTGGATGTGGTATGCCTTTCTCAGGCTCCCTCTCCGGCATGGAACCCTGATTCCCGGTTACCCGTGATCACCATGGTAGGTGCATAAAAGAACATCGAAAGTTGATAGGGAAGATATCCAAATGGATCGTGGACGTCGCGGGGACGTGCAATCAGGCAGAAGTTATCTAGAGTCAACAAAGCGTCAGCAAGGGCTCTCCTGAATAACTTTTCCTAATCCAAAATACCGCTGTGACATTCCCTGTAATTTTTTACTACTCATTCCAATAACAGGGCATCTTAAGAGTCCTGTATTGTTATTTATCATCAATACCTTTTCCGCTTTAATAACTTGTCCCATATTTCCACCTGAACACATTTCAGCCATTGACCTCCCTTGGATGTGGTATCCCTTTCTCATGCTCCCTCTCTGGCATGGAACCCTGATTCCCCGTTACCCGTGATCACCATGGTAGGCGCAAAAAAGAACATCAAAAGTTGGAATATATCCAATTGGATCGTGGACGTCACGGGGACGTGCGACATGGTGGAGCAGTATGTGTGCACACGCCTACATGTACTGACTGATGGGTCTGCCCCTTCAACTTCTGGGTCTCCAAATTGGGCACATGGCCTGAGCTTGCCCTTTACGCCTTGGAGGTGCTGGCCTGCACGTTTGTTTAGCACAGCAGGAGGGGTTTATCAAAGACAAGCGCAGCCAATGTGGAAAAGCTCACGATCATTTAAATGAACCAGGCAAGGATCCCACTGGGCCTGTCCGTACCTTGTGCAGAATAGACATGTATACCGGCCTCACCCAGCCATTGTTGTACTCCAGCACACTTTCTCTTTGTTTTATTTTTTATATTTCCCAATGTTTTGGGGTCTACAGAAATTAAAAAAATAAATTATAATGATAAAGAAACAAAACAAAAAAAACAGTGTTGACTACCTCCTCCCCAGCCGCTTCCACTTACACCGCCACATCCACCGCCTCCTCAACCTCCTACACCATATAGACCTCCTCCTCCTAGATCAAGATTATAATTTTTTATTTTTACGTATTTATGTTATTTGAAGAAATTTCCCTATCCACATTTGTTTGCAGAGCACTTGCCATGATCTTAACCAAATGTTGCTGCCTTTTGCAGCCCTCTAGCCCTTTCCATGACTTTTTTTTTAGAGCCATTTTAGTGCTCCAAAGTTCAGGTCCCCATTGACTTCAATAGTGTTCAGGGTGAAGTTTAACCCGGCGAACCCAAACTTCCAGGTGTCCGCTAAACTCTATTCCTAATCTATCAGAGTTGAATCACAAGCTCCTAAATTAACAAACATGTCAAGTGTGATGACATGTCCTCTTTAAATCTATGCATGTGAACTATCTGTTTAAAGCAACTGTCCAGATAGAAATCTACTGGCTTGATCACATTATTTTCATGTGACCTAAAAACCCGAATGAAAAGGCACTGCTGAGATTTCAACTCAGGATCTCCTGTTTACTAGACAGGCGCTTTAACCAACTAAGCCACAGCACCAGACTACCAACATAGTGCAAACCTACTAAATTGGAAAATATTCAACTGCACTTTTGAAATACAGTGAGGCTAAACATTTGCGCGCATCAACGGCAATTAAAACTACATGCCCTTGTCAAAAAACAAAAGGTTAGCTGGGATTTCTGCCACACATACAACTGTATTGATGTCCTCAGGTTGGTGATAAAGTATAATTTTTTGGTGAGAAACTGGATCCAATGACTCCCGTGCCCTGCCGTTCACTTTCATAGGCCATAGGCCACTGCAGTTTAGTACACTGCTCAAAAAAATAAAGGGAACACAAAAATAACACATCCTAGATCTGAGTTAATTAAAAATTCTTCTGAAATACTTTGTTCTTTACATAGTTAAATGTGTTGACAACAAAATCACACAAAAATAAAAAAATGGAAATCAAATTTTTCAACCCATGGAGGTCTGGATTTGGAGTCACACTCAAAATTAAAGTGGAAAAACACACTACAGGCTGATCCAACTTTAATGTAATGTCCTTAAAAAAAGTCAAAATGAGGCTCAGTAGTGTGTGTGGCCTCCACGTGCCTGTATGACCTCCCTACAACGCCTGTGCATGCTCCTGATGAGGTGGCAGACGGTCTCCTGAGGGATCTCCTCCCAGACCTGGACTAAAGCATCTGCCAACTCCTGGACAGTCTGTGGTGCAACGTGACGTTGGTGGATAGAGCGAGACATGATGTCCCAGATGTGCTTAATTGGATTCAGGTCAGGGGAACGGGCGGGCCAGTCCATAGCATCAATGCCTTCGTCTTGCAGGAACTTCTGACACACTCCAGCCACATGAGGTCTAGCATTGTCTTGCATTAGGAGGAACCCAGGGCCAACCGCACCAGCATATGGTCTCTCAAGGGGTCTGAGGATCTCATCTCGGTACCTAATGGCAGTCAGGCTACCTCTGGCGAGCACATGGAGGGCTGTGCGGCCCTCCAAAGAAATGCCACCCCACACCATTACTGACCCAATGCCAAACCGGTCATGCTGGAGGATGTTGCAGGCAGCAGAACATTCTCCACGGCATCTCCAGACTCTGTCACGTCTGTCACATGTGCTCAGTGTGAACCTGCTTTCATCTGTGAAGAGCACAGGGCGCCAGTGGGGAATTTGCCAATCTTGGTGTTCTCTGGCAAATGCCAAACATCCTGCACGGTGTTGGGCTGTAAGCACAACCCCCACCTGTGGACGTCAGGCCCTCATATCACCCTCATGCAGTCTGTTTCTGACCGTTTAAGCAGACACATGCACATTTGTGGCCTGCTGGAGGTAATTTTGCATGGCTCTGGCAGTGCTCCTCCTGTTCCCTCTTGCACAAAGGCGGAGGTAGCGGTCCTGCTGCTGGGTTGTTGCCCTCCTACGGCCTCCTCCATGTCTCCTGATGTACTGGCCTGTCTCCTGGTAGAGCCTCCATGCTCTGGAAACTACGCTGACAGACACAGCAAACCTTCTTGCCACAGCTCGCATTGATGTGCCATCCTGGATAAGCTGCACTACCTGAGCCACTTGTGTGGGTTGTAGACTCCGTCTCATGCTACCACTAGAGTAAAAGCACCGCCAGCATTCAAAAGTGACCAAAACATCAGCCAGGAAGCATAGTGGTCTGTGGCTACCACCTGCAGAACCCCTCCTTTATTGGGGGTGTCTTGCTAATTGCCTATATTTCCACCTGTTGTCTATCCCATTTGCACAACAGCATGTGAAATTGATTATCACTCAGTGTTGCTTACTAAGTGGACAGTTTGATTTTACAGAAGTGTGATTGACTTGGAGTTACATTGTGTTGTTTAAGTGTTCCCTTTATTTTTTTGAGCAGTTGTATTTGAGGGCATTGGGAAGCACAGCAGACACAGTATTAAGGTAGAAGAAGGATAACACTGTTGGGGCACCAGAATGGGGAGGATGATGAAAAAGTGATGAACTGAAGATGTCTATGTACTCTCCAGAGACTAGGCGTGGCTGAAAGAAGTCATCATGGCGGTCTGGGCCGAATGGAGAATATGAGGAACTGGAATGTGTATAATTACAGGAGACATTACTGGATGTAATAGGTACTTCATCCCAAATTTTGGCATTGGATCCTTTGAAGACAAAGTCTGAAAAGATTTGTTCGGGAAAAGTATTCCTTCACGCTCATGATAGAATCCAATCCCATTTTAAAGGAGGTCATGATGCGCACTTCTGAATGAGACCTTATATAGAATAGGACCTCTAACTTCATGAAATCAACTTCTCGCTCCAAAAAATAATGACACGTTATTCCCGTGTGTATTTAGCCTATTGCTTGGGGGAGAACAGGTTATTGGTTTTGTTTGATGATTGGAGCCACTTAGCCACCAAAACTGCTGTTTCTCATCTGTAGTTGTGGCCGAGTGGTTAAGGCGATGGACTAGAAATCCATTGGGGTTTCCCCGCGCAGGTTCAAATCCTGCCGACTACGACTGATATCTCGTTCCTTTACCTTCATGGGCTAAAGGACTGGTTTTTCCATAAACTGTTGCTATCCTATAAAGAAAGTCAGGTATTATTAAGCTCTTTTACAATGAATTCACAACATTATGACCGTCCATCTGTGTTCAAACACAACTTACAATAAGGAGAATGAATTAAAAAAATCTAAATGTGGCTGTCTGTCTAACTTTTTTGGTTTTGATTCATTAGCATATGTAAAAAGATAAAACTTTATAATGTATCTTTATTTTTCACACCTTTCAGCAACCTATATTTGCCCAGGCATGTAGGATTTCTGTAAATGTTGAAAATGCCCTATGGTCACTCCAAAAATCTCTCTAGATTGGAACAATAAAGAATTGACAGAGATGATAGAGAGGGGAAGAGGAAGGAAAGGGAACCATGTTACCATCTCACTGACTCTAGCTAGTAACCTGTGAGGCAAGTACTTAAGGAAGCAGTCAGGGGTCTGGCACTGCTAAAAGAAAAACTGACTGTGGACTATAAGAACCAGTCACTTTTTGCAAAGATGTTTTCTAGTTAAATAGTGCATCTTATAGTCCACAAGCAACGGTAAGTAGGAAATGTAGGATTGGATCATGAGGGACATGAAACCCTGACCCGAACTCAAAATAAAAAAAAAATCCTAAATTAATTTAGGTTCTAGAAATGACCCATAACTTAATTCAGACCCCTATGTTAATTCAACCAGGATGTAACCTGAATTTATTTGTTTTATCTTATGATTTTTTTGGTGTTACACTTGGTTCCTAATCTATCACAGTTGAATCACAAGCTCCAAAATTACCAGACATGTCCTGTTTAAATCTATGTGTGTGAACTGTCCAGATAGAAATACCTGTGGCTAAAATCTACTGGCTTGATCACATTTTTTCATGTGACATAAAAACCCAAAGGAACAGGCACTGCTGAGATTTGAACTCAGGATCTCCTGTTTACTAGACAGGCGCTTTAACCAACTAAGCCACAGCACCAGAGTACCAACATAGTGCAACCCTACTAAATTGGAAAATATTCAACTGCACTTTTGAAATACAGTGGGGCTAAACATTTGCGCGCATCAACGGCAATTAAAACTACATGCCCTTGTCAAAAAACAAAAGGTTAGCTGGGATTTCTGCCACACATACAACTGTATTGATGTCCTCAGGTTGGTGATAAAGTTGAATTTTTTGGTGAGGAACGGGATCCAATGACTTCCGTGCCCTGCCGTTCACTTTCATAGGCCATAGGCCACTGCAGTTTAGTATTTGAGGGCATTGGGAAGCACAGCAGACACAGTATTAAGGTAGAAGAAGGATAACACTGTTGGGGCACCAGAATGGGGAGGATGATGAAAAAGTGATGAACTGAAGATGTCTATGTACTCTCCAGAGACTAGGCGTGGCTGAAAGAAGTCATCATGGCGGTCTGGGCCGAATGGAGAATATGAGGAACTGGAATGTGTATAATTACAGGAGACATTACTGGATGTAATAGGTACTTCATCCCAAATTTTGGCATTGGATCCTTTGAAGACAAAGTCTGAAAAGATTTGTTCGGGAAAAGTATTCCTTCACGCTCATGATAGAATCCAATCCCATTTTAAAGGAGGTCATGATGCGCACTTCTGAATGAGACCTTATATAGAATAGGACCTCTAACTTCATGAAATCAACTTCTCGCTCCAAAAAATAATGACACGTTATTCCCGTGTGTATTTAGCCTATTGCTTGGGGGAGAACAGGTTATTGGTTTTGTTTGATGATTGGAGCCACTTAGCCACCAAAACTGCTGTTTCTCATCTGTAGTTGTGGCCGAGTGGTTAAGGCGATGGACTAGAAATCCATTGGGGTTTCCCCGCGCAGGTTCAAATCCTGCCGACTACGACTGATATCTCGTTCCTTTACCTTCATGGGCTAAAGGACTGGTTTTTCCATAAACTGTTGCTATCCTATAAAGAAAGTCAGGTATTATTAAGCTCTTTTACAATGAATTCACAACATTATGACCGTCCATCTGTGTTCAAACACAACTTACAATAAGGAGAATGAATTAAAAAAATCTAAATGTGGCTGTCTGTCTAACTTTTTTGGTTTTGATTCATTAGCATATGTAAAAAGATAAAACTTTATAATGTATCTTTATTTTTCACACCTTTCAGCAACCTATATTTGCCCAGGCATGTAGGATTTCTGTAAATGTTGAAAATGCCCTATGGTCACTCCAAAAATCTCTCTAGATTGGAACAATAAAGAATTGACAGAGATGATAGAGAGGGGAAGAGGAAGGAAAGGGAACCATGTTACCATCTCACTGACTCTAGCTAGTAACCTGTGAGGCAAGTACTTAAGGAAGCAGTCAGGGGTCTGGCACTGCTAAAAGAAAAACTGACTGTGGACTATAAGAACCAGTCACTTTTTGCAAAGATGTTTTCTAGTTAAATAGTGCATCTTATAGTCCACAAGCAACGGTAAGTAGGAAATGTAGGATTGGATCATGAGGGACATGAAACCCTGACCCGAACTCAAAATAAAAAAAAAATCCTAAATTAATTTAGGTTCTAGAAATGACCCATAACTTAATTCAGACCCCTATGTTAATTCAACCAGGATGTAACCTGAATTTCTTTGTTTTATCTTATGATTTTTTTGGTGTTACACTTGGTTCCTAATCTATCACAGTTGAATCACAAGCTCCAAAATTACCAGACATGTCCTGTTTAAATCTATGTGTGTGAACTGTCCAGATAGAAATACCTGTGGCTAAAATCTACTGGCTTGATCACATTTTTTCATGTGACATAAAAACCCAAAGGAACAGGCACTGCTGAGATTTGAACTCAGGATCTCCTGTTTACTAGACAGGCGCTTTAACCAACTAAGCCACAGCACCAGAGTACCAACATAGTGCAACCCTACTAAATTGGAAAATATTCAACTGCACTTTTGAAATACAGTGGGGCTAAACATTTGCGCGCATCAACGGCAATTAAAACTACATGCCCTTGTCAAAAAACAAAAGGTTAGCTGGGATTTCTGCCACACATACAACTGTATTGATGTCCTCAGGTTGGTGATAAAGTTGAATTTTTTGGTGAGGAACGGGATCCAATGACTTCCGTGCTCTGCCGTTCACTTTCATAGGCCATAGGCCACTGCAGTTTAGTATTTGAGGGCATTGGGAAGCACAGCAGACACAGTATTAAGGTAGAAGAAGGATAACACTGTTGGGGCACCAGAATGGGGAGGATGATGAAAAAGTGATGAACTGAAGATGTCTATGTACTCTCCAGAGACTAGGCGTGGCTGAAAGAAGTCATCATGGCGGTCTGGGCCGAATGGAGAATATGAGGAACTGGAATGTGTATAATTACAGGAGACATTACTGGATGTAATAGGTACTTCATCCCAAATTTTGGCATTGGATCCTTTGAAGACAAAGTCTGAAAAGATTTGTTCGGGAAAAGTATTCCTTCACGCTCATGATAGAATCCAATCCCATTTTAAAGGAGGTCATGATGCGCACTTCTGAATGAGACCTTATATAGAATAGGACCTCTAACTTCATGAAATCAACTTCTCGCTCCAAAAAATAATGACACGTTATTCCCGTGTGTATTTAGCCTATTGCTTGGGGGAGAACAGGTTATTGGTTTTGTTTGATGATTGGAGCCACTTAGCCACCAAAACTGCTGTTTCTCATCTGTAGTCGTGGCCGAGTGGTTAAGGCGATGGACTAGAAATCCATTGGGGTTTCCCCGCGCAGGTTCAAATCCTGCGGACTACGACTGATATCTCGTTCCTTTACCTTCATGGGCTAAAGGACTGGTTTTTCCATAAACTGTTGCTATCCTATAAAGAAAGTCAGGTATTATTAAGCTCTTTTACAATGAATTCACAACATTATGACCGTCCATCTGTGTTCAAACACAACTTACAATAAGGAGAATGAATTAAAAAAATCTAAATGTGGCTGTCTGTCTAACTTTTTTGGTTTGGATTCATTAGCATATGTAAAAAGATAAAACTTTATAATGTATCTTTATTTTTCACACCTTTCAGCAACCTATATTTGCCCAGGCATGTAGGATTTCTGTAAATGTTGAAAATGCCCTATGGTCACTCCAAAAATCTCTCTAGATTGGAACAATAAAGAATTGACAGAGATGATAGAGAGGGGAAGAGGAAGGAAAGGGAACCATGTTACCATCTCACTGACTCTAGCTAGTAACCTGTGAGGCAAGTACTTAAGGAAGCAGTCAGGGGTCTGGCACTGCTAAAAGAAAAACTGACTGTGGACTATAAGAACCAGTCACTTTTTGCAAAGATGTTTTCTAGTTAAATAGTGCATCTTATAGTCCACAAGCAACGGTAAGTAGGAAATGTAGGATTGGATCATGAGGGACATGAAACCCTGACCCGAACTCAAAATAAAAAAAAAATCCTAAATTAATTTAGGTTCTAGAAATGACCCATAACTTAATTCAGACCCCTATGTTAATTCAACCAGGATGTAACCTGAATTTCTTTGTTTTATCTTATGATTTTTTTGGTGTTACACTTGGTTCCTAATCTATCACAGTTGAATCACAAGCTCCAAAATTACCAGACATGTCCTGTTTAAATCTATGTGTGTGAACTGTCCAGATAGAAATACCTGTGGCTAAAATCTACTGGCTTGATCACATTTTTTCATCTGACATAAAAACCCAAAGGAACAGGCACTGCTGAGATTTGAACTCAGGATCTCCTGTTTACTAGACAGGCGCTTTAACCAACTAAGCCACAGCACCAGAGTACCAACATAGTGCAACCCTACTAAATTGGAAAATATTCAACTGCACTTTTGAAATACAGTGGGGCTAAACATTTGCGCGCATCAACGGCAATTAAAACGACATGCCCTTGTCAAAAAACAAAAGGTTAGCTGGGATTTCTGCCACACATACAACTGTATTGATGTCCTCAGGTTGGTGATAAAGTTGAATTTTTTGGTGAGGAACGGGATCCAATGACTTCCGTGCCCTGCCGTTCACTTTCATAGGCCATAGGCCACTGCAGTTTAGTATTTGAGGGCATTGGGAAGCACAGCAGACACAGTATTAAGGTAGAAGAAGGATAACACTGTTGGGGCACCAGAATGGGGAGGATGATGAAAAAGTGATGAACTGAAGATGTCTATGTACTCTCCAGAGACTAGGCGTGGCTGAAAGAAGTCATCATGGCGGTCTGGGCCGAATGGAGAATATGAGGAACTGGAATGTGTATAATTACAGGAGACATTACTGGATGTAATAGGTACTTCATCCCAAATTTTGGCATTGGATCCTTTGAAGACAAAGTCTGAAAAGATTTGTTCGGGAAAAGTATTCCTTCACGCTCATGATAGAATCCAATCCCATTTTAAAGGAGGTCATGATGCGCACTTCTGAATGAGACCTTATATAGAATAGGACCTCTAACTTCATGAAATCAACTTCTCGCTCCAAAAAATAATGACACGTTATTCCCGTGTGTATTTAGCCTATTGCTTGGGGGAGAACAGGTTATTGGTTTTGTTTGATGATTGGAGCCACTTAGCCACCAAAACTGCTGTTTCTCATCTGTAGTTGTGGCCGAGTGGTTAAGGCGATGGACTAGAAATCCATTGGGGTTTCCCCGCGCAGATTCAAATCCTGCGGACTATGACTGATATCTCGTTCCTTTACCTTCATGGGCTAAAGGACTGGTTTTTCCATAAACTGTTGCTATCCTATAAAGAAAGTCAGGTATTATTAAGCTCTTTTACAATGAATTCACAACATTATGACCGTCCATCTGTGTTCAAACACAACTTACAATAAGGAGAATGAATTAAAAAAATCTAAATGTGGCTGTCTGTCTAACTTTTTTGGTTTGGATTCATTAGCATATGTAAAAAGATAAAACTTTATAATGTATCTTTATTTTTCACACCTTTCAGCAACCTATATTTGCCCAGGCATGTAGGATTTCTGTAAATGTTGAAAATGCCCTATGGTCACTCCAAAAATCTCTCTAGATTGGAACAATAAAGAATTGACAGAGATGATAGAGAGGGGAAGAGGAAGGAAAGGGAACCATGTTACCATCTCACTGACTCTAGCTAGTAACCTGTGAGGCAAGTACTTAAGGAAGCAGTCAGGGGTCTGGCACTGCTAAAAGAAAAACTGACTGTGGACTATAAGAACCAGTCACTTTTTGCAAAGATGTTTTCTAGTTAAATAGTGCATCTTATAGTCCACAAGCAACGGTAAGTAGGAAATGTAGGATTGGATCATGAGGGACATGAAACCCTGACCCGAACTCAAAATAAAAAAAAAATCCTAAATTAATTTAGGTTCTAGAAATGACCCATAACTTAATTCAGACCCCTATGTTAATTCAACCAGGATGTAACTTGAATTTCTTTGTTTTATCTTATGATTTTTTTGGTGTTACACTTGGTTCCTAATCTATCACAGTTGAATCACAAGCTCCAAAATTACCAGACATGTCCTGTTTAAATCTATGTGTGTGAACTGTCCAGATAGAAATACCTGTGGCTAAAATCTACTGGCTTGATCACATTTTTTCATCTGACATAAAAACCCAAAGGAACAGGCACTGCTGAGATTTGAACTCAGGATCTCCTGTTTACTAGACAGGCGCTTTAACCAACTAAGCCACAGCACCAGAGTACCAACATAGTGCAACCCTACTAAATTGGAAAATATTCAACTGCACTTTTGAAATACAGTGGGGCTAAACATTTGCGCGCATCAACGGCAATTAAAACGACATGCCCTTGTCAAAAAACAAAAGGTTAGCTGGGATTTCTGCCACACATACAACTGTATTGATGTCCTCAGGTTGGTGATAAAGTTGAATTTTTTGGTGAGGAACGGGATCCAATGACTTCCGTGCCCTGCCGTTCACTTTCATAGGCCATAGGCCACTGCAGTTTAGTATTTGAGGGCATTGGGAAGCACAGCAGACACAGTATTAAGGTAGAAGAAGGATAACACTGTTGGGGCACCAGAATGGGGAGGATGATGAAAAAGTGATGAACTGAAGATGTCTATGTACTCTCCAGAGACTAGGCGTGGCTGAAAGAAGTCATCATGGCGGTCTGGGCCGAATGGAGAATATGAGGAACTGGAATGTGTATAATTACAGGAGACATTACTGGATGTAATAGGTACTTCATCCCAAATTTTGGCATTGGATCCTTTGAAGACAAAGTCTGAAAAGATTTGTTCGGGAAAAGTATTCCTTCACGCTCATGATAGAATCCAATCCCATTTTAAAGGAGGTCATGATGCGCACTTCTGAATGAGACCTTATATAGAATAGGACCTCTAACTTCATGAAATCAACTTCTCGCTCCAAAAAATAATGACACGTTATTCCCGTGTGTATTTAGCCTATTGCTTGGGGGAGAACAGGTTATTGGTTTTGTTTGATGATTGGAGCCACTTAGCCACCAAAACTGCTGTTTCTCATCTGTAGTCGTGGCCGAGTGGTTAAGGCGATGGACTAGAAATCCATTGGGGTTTCCCCGCGCAGGTTCAAATCCTGCCGACTACGACTGATATCTCGTTCCTTTACCTTCATGGGCTAAAGGACTGGTTTTTCCATAAACTGTTGCTATCCTATAAAGAAAGTCAGGTATTATTAAGCTCTTTTACAATGAATTCACAACATTATGACCGTCCATCTGTGTTCAAACACAACTTACAATAAGGAGAATGAATTAAAAAAATCTAAATGTGGCTGTCTGTCTAACTTTTTTGGTTTGGATTCATTAGCATATGTAAAAAGATAAAACTTTATAATGTATCTTTATTTTTCACACCTTTCAGCAACCTATATTTGCCCAGGCATGTAGGATTTCTGTAAATGTTGAAAATGCCCTATGGTCACTCCAAAAATCTCTCTAGATTGGAACAATAAAGAATTGACAGAGATGATAGAGAGGGGAAGAGGAAGGAAAGGGAACCATGTTACCATCTCACTGACTCTAGCTAGTAACCTGTGAGGCAAGTACTTAAGGAAGCAGTCAGGGGTCTGGCACTGCTAAAAGAAAAACTGACTGTGGACTATAAGAACCAGTCACTTTTTGCAAAGATGTTTTCTAGTTAAATAGTGCATCTTATAGTCCACAAGCAACGGTAAGTAGGAAATGTAGGATTGGATCATGAGGGACATGAAACCCTGACCCGAACTCAAAATAAAAAAAAAATCCTAAATTAATTTAGGTTCTAGAAATGACCCATAACTTAATTCAGACCCCTATGTTAATTCAACCAGGATGTAACCTGAATTTCTTTGTTTTATCTTATGATTTTTTTGGTGTTACACTTGGTTCCTAATCTATCACAGTTGAATCACAAGCTCCAAAATTACCAGACATGTCCTGTTTAAATCTATGTGTGTGAACTGTCCAGATAGAAATACCTGTGGCTAAAATCTACTGGCTTGATCACATTTTTTCATCTGACATAAAAACCCAAAGGAACAGGCACTGCTGAGATTTGAACTCAGGATCTCCTGTTTACTAGACAGGCGCTTTAACCAACTAAGCCACAGCACCAGAGTACCAACATAGTGCAACCCTACTAAATTGGAAAATATTCAACTGCACTTTTGAAATACAGTGAGGCTAAACATTTGCGCGCATCAACGGCAATTAAAACTACATGCCCTTGTCAAAAAACAAAAGGTTAGCTGGGATTTCTGCCAAACATACAACTGTATTGATGTCCTCAGGTTGGTGATAAAGTTGAATTTTTTGGTGAGGAACGGGATCCAATGACTTCCGTGCCCTGCCGTTCACTTTCATAGGCCATAGGCCACTGCAGTTTAGTATTTGAGGGCATTGGGAAGCACAGCAGACACAGTATTAAGGTAGAAGAAGGATAACACTGTTGGGGCACCAGAATGGGGAGGATGATGAAAAAGTGATGAACTGAAGATGTCTATGTACTCTCCAGAGACTAGGCGTGGCTGAAAGAAGTCATCATGGCGGTCTGGGCCGAATGGAGAATATGAGGAACTGGAATGTGTATAATTACAGGAGACATTACTGGATGTAATAGGTACTTCATCCCAAATTTTGGCATTGGATCCTTTGAAGACAAAGTCTGAAAAGATTTGTTCGGGAAAAGTATTCCTTCACGCTCATGATAGAATCCAATCCCATTTTAAAGGAGGTCATGATGCGCACTTCTGAATGAGACCTTATATAGAATAGGACCTCTAACTTCATGAAATCAACTTCTCGCTCCAAAAAATAATGACACGTTATTCCCGTGTGTATTTAGCCTATTGCTTGGGGGAGAACAGGTTATTGGTTTTGTTTGATGATTGGAGCCACTTAGCCACCAAAACTGCTGTTTCTCATCTGTAGTTGTGGCCGAGTGGTTAAGGCGATGGACTAGAAATCCATTGGGGTTTCCCCGCGCAGGTTCAAATCCTGCGGACTATGACTGATATCTCGTTCCTTTACCTTCATGGGCTAAAGGACTGGTTTTTCCATAAACTGTTGCTATCCTATAAAGAAAGTCAGGTATTATTAAGCTCTTTTACAATGAATTCACAACATTATGACCGTCCATCTGTGTTCAAACACAACTTACAATAAGGAGAATGAATTAAAAAAATCTAAATGTGGCTGTCTGTCTAACTTTTTTGGTTTTGATTCATTAGCATATGTAAAAAGATAAAACTTTATAATGTATCTTTATTTTTCACACCTTTCAGCAACCTATATTTGCCCAGGCATGTAGGATTTCTGTAAATGTTGAAAATGCCCTATGGTCACTCCAAAAATCTCTCTAGATTGGAACAATAAAGAATTGACAGAGATGATAGAGAGGGGAAGAGGAAGGAAAGGGAACCATGTTACCATCTCACTGACTCTAGCTAGTAACCTGTGAGGCAAGTACTTAAGGAAGCAGTCAGGGGTCTGGCACTGCTAAAAGAAAAACTGACTGTGGACTATAAGAACCAGTCACTTTTTGCAAAGATGTTTTCTAGTTAAATAGTGCATCTTATAGTCCACAAGCAACGGTAAGTAGGAAATGTAGGATTGGATCATGAGGGACATGAAACCCTGACCCGAACTCAAAATAAAAAAAAAATCCTAAATTAATTTAGGTTCTAGAAATGACCCATAACTTAATTCAGACCCCTATGTTAATTCAACCAGGATGTAACCTGAATTTCTTTGTTTTATCTTATGATTTTTTTGGTGTTACACTTGGTTCCTAATCTATCACAGTTGAATCACAAGCTCCAAAATTACCAGACATGTCCTGTTTAAATCTATGTGTGTGAACTGTCCAGATAGAAATACCTGTGGCTAAAATCTACTGGCTTGATCACATTTTTTCATCTGACATAAAAACCCAAAGGAACAGGCACTGCTGAGATTTGAACTCAGGATCTCCTGTTTACTAGACAGGCGCTTTAACCAACTAAGCCACAGCACCAGAGTACCAACATAGTGCAACCCTACTAAATTGGAAAATATTCAACTGCACTTTTGAAATACAGTGAGGCTAAACATTTGCGCGCATCAACGGCAATTAAAACGACATGCCCTTGTCAAAAAACAAAAGGTTAGCTGGGATTTCTGCCACACATACAACTGTATTGATGTCCTCAGGTTGGTGATAAAGTTGAATTTTTTGGTGAGGAACGGGATCCAATGACTTCCGTGCCCTGCCGTTCACTTTCATAGGCCATAGGCCACTGCAGTTTAGTATTTGAGGGCATTGGGAAGCACAGCAGACACAGTATTAAGGTAGAAGAAGGATAACACTGTTGGGGCACCAGAATGGGGAGGATGATGAAAAAGTGATGAACTGAAGATGTCTATGTACTCTCCAGAGACTAGGCGTGGCTGAAAGAAGTCATCATGGCGGTCTGGGCCGAATGGAGAATATGAGGAACTGGAATGTGTATAATTACAGGAGACATTACTGGATGTAATAGGTACTTCATCCCAAATTTTGGCATTGGATCCTTTGAAGACAAAGTCTGAAAAGATTTGTTCGGGAAAAGTATTCCTTCACGCTCATGATAGAATCCAATCCCATTTTAAAGGAGGTCATGATGCGCACTTCTGAATGAGACCTTATATAGAATAGGACCTCTAACTTCATGAAATCAACTTCTCGCTCCAAAAAATAATGACACGTTATTCCCGTGTGTATTTAGCCTATTGCTTGGGGGAGAACAGGTTATTGGTTTTGTTTGATGATTGGAGCCACTTAGCCACCAAAACTGCTGTTTCTCATCTGTAGTTGTGGCCGAGTGGTTAAGGCGATGGACTAGAAATCCATTGGGGTTTCCCCGCGCAGGTTCAAATCCTGCGGACTATGACTGATATCTCGTTCCTTTACCTTCATGGGCTAAAGGACTGGTTTTTCCATAAACTGTTGCTATCCTATAAAGAAAGTCAGGTATTATTAAGCTCTTTTACAATGAATTCACAACATTATGACCGTCCATCTGTGTTCAAACACAACTTACAATAAGGAGAATGAATTAAAAAAATCTAAATGTGGCTGTCTGTCTAACTTTTTTGGTTTTGATTCATTAGCATATGTAAAAAGATAAAACTTTATAATGTATCTTTATTTTTCACACCTTTCAGCAACCTATATTTGCCCAGGCATGTAGGATTTCTGTAAATGTTGAAAATGCCCTATGGTCACTCCAAAAATCTCTCTAGATTGGAACAATAAAGAATTGACAGAGATGATAGAGAGGGGAAGAGGAAGGAAAGGGAACCATGTTACCATCTCACTGACTCTAGCTAGTAACCTGTGAGGCAAGTACTTAAGGAAGCAGTCAGGGGTCTGGCACTGCTAAAAGAAAAACTGACTGTGGACTATAAGAACCAGTCACTTTTTGCAAAGATGTTTTCTAGTTAAATAGTGCATCTTATAGTCCACAAGCAACGGTAAGTAGGAAATGTAGGATTGGATCATGAGGGACATGAAACCCTGACCCGAACTCAAAATAAAAAAAAAATCCTAAATTAATTTAGGTTCTAGAAATGACCCATAACTTAATTCAGACCCCTATGTTAATTCAACCAGGATGTAACCTGAATTTCTTTGTTTTATCTTATGATTTTTTTGGTGTTACACTTGGTTCCTAATCTATCACAGTTGAATCACAAGCTCCAAAATTACCAGACATGTCCTGTTTAAATCTATGTGTGTGAACTGTCCAGATAGAAATACCTGTGGCTAAAATCTACTGGCTTGATCACATTTTTTCATTTGACATAAAAACCCAAAGGAACAGGCACTGCTGAGATTTGAACTCAGGATCTCCTGTTTACTAGACAGGCGCTTTAACCAACTAAGCCACAGCACCAGAGTACCAACATAGTGCAACCCTACTAAATTGGAAAATATTCAACTGCACTTTTGAAATACAGTGAGGCTAAACATTTGCGCGCATCAACGGCAATTAAAACTACATGCCCTTGTCAAAAAACAAAAGGTTAGCTGGGATTTCTGCCAAACATACAACTGTATTGATGTCCTCAGGTTGGTGATAAAGTTGAATTTTTTGGTGAGGAACGGGATCCAATGACTTCCGTGCTCTGCCGTTTACTTTCATAGGCCATAGGCCACTGCAGTTTAGTATTTGAGGGCATTGGGAAGCACAGCAGACACAGTATTAAGGTAGAAGAAGGATAACACTGTTGGGGCACCAGAATGGGGAGGATGATGAAAAAGTGATGAACTGAAGATGTCTATGTACTCTCCAGAGACTAGGCGTGGCTGAAAGAAGTCATCATGGCGGTCTGGGCCGAATGGAGAATATGAGGAACTGGAATGTGTATAATTACAGGAGACATTACTGGATGTAATAGGTACTTCATCCCAAATTTTGGCATTGGATCCTTTGAAGACAAAGTCTGAAAAGATTTGTTCGGGAAAAGTATTCCTTCACGCTCATGATAGAATCCAATCCCATTTTAAAGGAGGTCATGATGCGCACTTCTGAATGAGACCTTATATAGAATAGGACCTCTAACTTCATGAAATCAACTTCTCGCTCCAAAAAATAATGACACGTTATTCCCGTGTGTATTTAGCCTATTGCTTGGGGGAGAACAGGTTATTGGTTTTGTTTGATGATTGGAGCCACTTAGCCACCAAAACTGCTGTTTCTCATCTGTAGTTGTGGCCGAGTGGTTAAGGCGATGGACTAGAAATCCATTGGGGTTTCCCCGCGCAGGTTCAAATCCTGCCGACTACGACTGATATCTCGTTCCTTTACCTTCATGGGCTAAAGGACTGGTTTTTCCATAAACTGTTGCTATCCTATAAAGAAAGTCAGGTATTATTAAGCTCTTTTACAATGAATTCACAACATTATGACCGTCCATCTGTGTTCAAACACAACTTACAATAAGGAGAATGAATTAAAAAAATCTAAATGTGGCTGTCTGTCTAACTTTTTTGGTTTTGATTCATTAGCATATGTAAAAAGATAAAACTTTATAATGTATCTTTATTTTTCACACCTTTCAGCAACCTATATTTGCCCAGGCATGTAGGATTTCTGTAAATGTTGAAAATGCCCTATGGTCACTCCAAAAATCTCTCTAGATTGGAACAATAAAGAATTGACAGAGATGATAGAGAGGGGAAGAGGAAGGAAAGGGAACCATGTTACCATCTCACTGACTCTAGCTAGTAACCTGTGAGGCAAGTACTTAAGGAAGCAGTCAGGGGTCTGGCACTGCTAAAAGAAAAACTGACTGTGGACTATAAGAACCAGTCACTTTTTGCAAAGATGTTTTCTAGTTAAATAGTGCATCTTATAGTCCACAAGCAACGGTAAGTAGGAAATGTAGGATTGGATCATGAGGGACATGAAACCCTGACCCGAACTCAAAATAAAAAAAAAATCCTAAATTAATTTAGGTTCTAGAAATGACCCATAACTTAATTCAGACCCCTATGTTAATTCAACCAGGATGTAACCTGAATTTCTTTGTTTTATCTTATGATTTTTTTGGTGTTACACTTGGTTCCTAATCTATCACAGTTGAATCACAAGCTCCAAAATTACCAGACATGTCCTGTTTAAATCTATGTGTGTGAACTGTCCAGATAGAAATACCTGTGGCTAAAATCTACTGGCTTGATCACATTTTTTCATCTGACATAAAAACCCAAAGGAACAGGCACTGCTGAGATTTGAACTCAGGATCTCCTGTTTACTAGACAGGCGCTTTAACCAACTAAGCCACAGCACCAGAGTACCAACATAGTGCAACCCTACTAAATTGGAAAATATTCAACTGCACTTTTGAAATACAGTGAGGCTAAACATTTGCGCGCATCAACGGCAATTAAAACGACATGCCCTTGTCAAAAAACAAAAGGTTAGCTGGGATTTCTGCCACACATACAACTGTATTGATGTCCTCAGGTTGGTGATAAAGTTGAATTTTTTGGTGAGGAACGGGATCCAATGACTTCCGTGCCCTGCCGTTCACTTTCATAGGCCATAGGCCACTGCAGTTTAGTATTTGAGGGCATTGGGAAGCACAGCAGACACAGTATTAAGGTAGAAGAAGGATAACACTGTTGGGGCACCAGAATGGGGAGGATGATGAAAAAGTGATGAACTGAAGATGTCTATGTACTCTCCAGAGACTAGGCGTGGCTGAAAGAAGTCATCATGGCGGTCTGGGCCGAATGGAGAATATGAGGAACTGGAATGTGTATAATTACAGGAGACATTACTGGATGTAATAGGTACTTCATCCCAAATTTTGGCATTGGATCCTTTGAAGACAAAGTCTGAAAAGATTTGTTCGGGAAAAGTATTCCTTCACGCTCATGATAGAATCCAATCCCATTTTAAAGGAGGTCATGATGCGCACTTCTGAATGAGACCTTATATAGAATAGGACCTCTAACTTCATGAAATCAACTTCTCGCTCCAAAAAATAATGACACGTTATTCCCGTGTGTATTTAGCCTATTGCTTGGGGGAGAACAGGTTATTGGTTTTGTTTGATGATTGGAGCCACTTAGCCACCAAAACTGCTGTTTCTCATCTGTAGTTGTGGCCGAGTGGTTAAGGCGATGGACTAGAAATCCATTGGGGTTTCCCCGCGCAGGTTCAAATCCTGCGGACTATGACTGATATCTCGTTCCTTTACCTTCATGGGCTAAAGGACTGGTTTTTCCATAAACTGTTGCTATCCTATAAAGAAAGTCAGGTATTATTAAGCTCTTTTACAATGAATTCACAACATTATGACCGTCCATCTGTGTTCAAACACAACTTACAATAAGGAGAATGAATTAAAAAAATCTAAATGTGGCTGTCTGTCTAACTTTTTTGGTTTTGATTCATTAGCATATGTAAAAAGATAAAACTTTATAATGTATCTTTATTTTTCACACCTTTCAGCAACCTATATTTGCCCAGGCATGTAGGATTTCTGTAAATGTTGAAAATGCCCTATGGTCACTCCAAAAATCTCTCTAGATTGGAACAATAAAGAATTGACAGAGATGATAGAGAGGGGAAGAGGAAGGAAAGGGAACCATGTTACCATCTCACTGACTCTAGCTAGTAACCTGTGAGGCAAGTACTTAAGGAAGCAGTCAGGGGTCTGGCACTGCTAAAAGAAAAACTGACTGTGGACTATAAGAACCAGTCACTTTTTGCAAAGATGTTTTCTAGTTAAATAGTGCATCTTATAGTCCACAAGCAACGGTAAGTAGGAAATGTAGGATTGGATCATGAGGGACATGAAACCCTGACCCGAACTCAAAATAAAAAAAAAATCCTAAATTAATTTAGGTTCTAGAAATGACCCATAACTTAATTCAGACCCCTATGTTAATTCAACCAGGATGTAACCTGAATTTCTTTGTTTTATCTTATGATTTTTTTGGTGTTACACTTGGTTCCTAATCTATCACAGTTGAATCACAAGCTCCAAAATTACCAGACATGTCCTGTTTAAATCTATGTGTGTGAACTGTCCAGATAGAAATACCTGTGGCTAAAATCTACTGGCTTGATCACATTTTTTCATCTGACATAAAAACCCAAAGGAACAGGCACTGCTGAGATTTGAACTCAGGATCTCCTGTTTACTAGACAGGCGCTTTAACCAACTAAGCCACAGCACCAGAGTACCAACATAGTGCAACCCTACTAAATTGGAAAATATTCAACTGCACTTTTGAAATACAGTGAGGCTAAACATTTGCGCGCATCAACGGCAATTAAAACGACATGCCCTTGTCAAAAAACAAAAGGTTAGCTGGGATTTCTGCCACACATACAACTGTATTGATGTCCTCAGGTTGGTGATAAAGTTGAATTTTTTGGTGAGGAACGGGATCCAATGACTTCCGTGCTCTGCCGTTCACTTTCATAGGCCATAGGCCACTGCAGTTTAGTATTTGAGGGCATTGGGAAGCACAGCAGACACAGTATTAAGGTAGAAGAAGGATAACACTGTTGGGGCACCAGAATGGGGAGGATGATGAAAAAGTGATGAACTGAAGATGTCTATGTACTCTCCAGAGACTAGGCGTGGCTGAAAGAAGTCATCATGGCGGTCTGGGCCGAATGGAGAATATGAGGAACTGGAATGTGTATAATTACAGGAGACATTACTGGATGTAATAGGTACTTCATCCCAAATTTTGGCATTGGATCCTTTGAAGACAAAGTCTGAAAAGATTTGTTCGGGAAAAGTATTCCTTCACGCTCATGATAGAATCCAATCCCATTTTAAAGGAGGTCATGATGCGCACTTCTGAATGAGACCTTATATAGAATAGGACCTCTAACTTCATGAAATCAACTTCTCGCTCCAAAAAATAATGACACGTTATTCCCGTGTGTATTTAGCCTATTGCTTGGGGGAGAACAGGTTATTGGTTTTGTTTGATGATTGGAGCCACTTAGCCACCAAAACTGCTGTTTCTCATCTGTAGTCGTGGCCGAGTGGTTAAGGCGATGGACTAGAAATCCATTGGGGTTTCCCCGCGCAGATTCAAATCCTGCCGACTATGACTGATATCTCGTTCCTTTACCTTCATGGGCTAAAGGACTGGTTTTTCCATAAACTGTTGCTATCCTATAAAGAAAGTCAGGTATTATTAAGCTCTTTTACAATGAATTCACAACATTATGACCGTCCATCTGTGTTCAAACACAACTTACAATAAGGAGAATGAATTAAAAAAATCTAAATGTGGCTGTCTGTCTAACTTTTTTGGTTTTGATTCATTAGCATATGTAAAAAGATAAAACTTTATAATGTATCTTTATTTTTCACACCTTTCAGCAACCTATATTTGCCCAGGCATGTAGGATTTCTGTAAATGTTGAAAATGCCCTATGGTCACTCCAAAAATCTCTCTAGATTGGAACAATAAAGAATTGACAGAGATGATAGAGAGGGGAAGAGGAAGGAAAGGGAACCATGTTACCATCTCACTGACTCTAGCTAGTAACCTGTGAGGCAAGTACTTAAGGAAGCAGTCAGGGGTCTGGCACTGCTAAAAGAAAAACTGACTGTGGACTATAAGAACCAGTCACTTTTTGCAAAGATGTTTTCTAGTTAAATAGTGCATCTTATAGTCCACAAGCAACGGTAAGTAGGAAATGTAGGATTGGATCATGAGGGACATGAAACCCTGACCCGAACTCAAAATAAAAAAAAAATCCTAAATTAATTTAGGTTCTAGAAATGACCCATAACTTAATTCAGACCCCTATGTTAATTCAACCAGGATGTAACCTGAATTTCTTTGTTTTATCTTATGATTTTTTTGGTGTTACACTTGGTTCCTAATCTATCACAGTTGAATCACAAGCTCCAAAATTACCAGACATGTCCTGTTTAAATCTATGTGTGTGAACTGTCCAGATAGAAATACCTGTGGCTAAAATCTACTGGCTTGATCACATTTTTTCATCTGACATAAAAACCCAAAGGAACAGGCACTGCTGAGATTTGAACTCAGGATCTCCTGTTTACTAGACAGGCGCTTTAACCAACTAAGCCACAGCACCAGAGTACCAACGTAGTGCAACCCTACTAAATTGGAAAATATTCAACTGCACTTTTGAAATACAGTGGGGCTAAACATTTGCGCGCATCAACGGCAATTAAAACTACATGCCCTTGTCAAAAAACAAAAGGTTAGCTGGGATTTCTGCCACACATACAACTGTATTGATGTCCTCAGGTTGGTGATAAAGTTGAATTTTTTGGTGAGGAACGGGATCCAATGACTTCCGTGCCCTGCCGTTCACTTTCATAGGCCATAGGCCACTGCAGTTTAGTATTTGAGGGCATTGGGAAGCACAGCAGACACAGTATTAAGGTAGAAGAAGGATAACACTGTTGGGGCACCAGAATGGGGAGGATGATGAAAAAGTGATGAACTGAAGATGTCTATGTACTCTCCAGAGACTAGGCGTGGCTGAAAGAAGTCATCATGGCGGTCTGGGCCGAATGGAGAATATGAGGAACTGGAATGTGTATAATTACAGGAGACATTACTGGATGTAATAGGTACTTCATCCCAAATTTTGGCATTGGATCCTTTGAAGACAAAGTCTGAAAAGATTTGTTCGGGAAAAGTATTCCTTCACGCTCATGATAGAATCCAATCCCATTTTAAAGGAGGTCATGATGCGCACTTCTGAATGAGACCTTATATAGAATAGGACCTCTAACTTCATGAAATCAACTTCTCGCTCCAAAAAATAATGACACGTTATTCCCGTGTGTATTTAGCCTATTGCTTGGGGGAGAACAGGTTATTGGTTTTGTTTGATGATTGGAGCCACTTAGCCACCAAAACTGCTGTTTCTCATCTGTAGTTGTGGCCGAGTGGTTAAGGCGATGGACTAGAAATCCATTGGGGTTTCCCCGCGCAGGTTCAAATCCTGCCGACTACGACTGATATCTCGTTCCTTTACCTTCATGGGCTAAAGGACTGGTTTTTCCATAAACTGTTGCTATCCTATAAAGAAAGTCAGGTATTATTAAGCTCTTTTACAATGAATTCACAACATTATGACCGTCCATCTGTGTTCAAACACAACTTACAATAAGGAGAATGAATTAAAAAAATCTAAATGTGGCTGTCTGTCTAACTTTTTTGGTTTTGATTCATTAGCATATGTAAAAAGATAAAACTTTATAATGTATCTTTATTTTTCACACCTTTCAGCAACCTATATTTGCCCAGGCATGTAGGATTTCTGTAAATGTTGAAAATGCCCTATGGTCACTCCAAAAATCTCTCTAGATTGGAACAATAAAGAATTGACAGAGATGATAGAGAGGGGAAGAGGAAGGAAAGGGAACCATGTTACCATCTCACTGACTCTAGCTAGTAACCTGTGAGGCAAGTACTTAAGGAAGCAGTCAGGGGTCTGGCACTGCTAAAAGAAAAACTGACTGTGGACTATAAGAACCAGTCACTTTTTGCAAAGATGTTTTCTAGTTAAATAGTGCATCTTATAGTCCACAAGCAACGGTAAGTAGGAAATGTAGGATTGGATCATGAGGGACATGAAACCCTGACCCGAACTCAAAATAAAAAAAAAGTCCGAAATTAATTTAGGTTCTAGAAATGACCCATAACTTAATTCAGACCCCTATGTTAATTCAACCAGGATGTAACTTGAATTTCTTTGTTTTATCTTATGATTTTTTTGGTGTTACACTTGGTTCCTAATCTATCACAGTTGAATCACAAGCTCCAAAATTACCAGACATGTCCTGTTTAAATCTATGTGTGTGAACTGTCCAGATAGAAATACCTGTGGCTAAAATCTACTGGCTTGATCACATTTTTTCATCTGACATAAAAACCCAAAGGAACAGGCACTGCTGAGATTTGAACTCAGGATCTCCTGTTTACTAGACAGGCGCTTTAACCAACTAAGCCACAGCACCAGAGTACCAACATAGTGCAACCCTACTAAATTGGAAAATATTCAACTGCACTTTTGAAATACAGTGGGGCTAAACATTTGCGCGCATCAACGGCAATTAAAACGACATGCCCTTGTCAAAAAACAAAAGGTTAGCTGGGATTTCTGCCACACATACAACTGTATTGATGTCCTCAGGTTGGTGATAAAGTTGAATTTTTTGGTGAGGAACGGGATCCAATGACTTCCGTGCCCTGCCGTTCACTTTCATAGGCCATAGGCCACTGCAGTTTAGTATTTGAGGGCATTGGGAAGCACAGCAGACACAGTATTAAGGTAGAAGAAGGATAACACTGTTGGGGCACCAGAATGGGGAGGATGATGAAAAAGTGATGAACTGAAGATGTCTATGTACTCTCCAGAGACTAGGCGTGGCTGAAAGAAGTCATCATGGCGGTCTGGGCCGAATGGAGAATATGAGGAACTGGAATGTGTATAATTACAGGAGACATTACTGGATGTAATAGGTACTTCATCCCAAATTTTGGCATTGGATCCTTTGAAGACAAAGTCTGAAAAGATTTGTTCGGGAAAAGTATTCCTTCACGCTCATGATAGAATCCAATCCCATTTTAAAGGAGGTCATGATGCGCACTTCTGAATGAGACCTTATATAGAATAGGACCTCTAACTTCATGAAATCAACTTCTCGCTCCAAAAAATAATGACACGTTATTCCCGTGTGTATTTAGCCTATTGCTTGGGGGAGAACAGGTTATTGGTTTTGTTTGATGATTGGAGCCACTTAGCCACCAAAACTGCTGTTTCTCATCTGTAGTCGTGGCCGAGTGGTTAAGGCGATGGACTAGAAATCCATTGGGGTTTCCCCGCGCAGGTTCAAATCCTGCCGACTACGACTGATATCTCGTTCCTTTACCTTCATGGGCTAAAGGACTGGTTTTTCCATAAACTGTTGCTATCCTATAAAGAAAGTCAGGTATTATTAAGCTCTTTTACAATGAATTCACAACATTATGACCGTCCATCTGTGTTCAAACACAACTTACAATAAGGAGAATGAATTAAAAAAATCTAAATGTGGCTGTCTGTCTAACTTTTTTGGTTTTGATTCATTAGCATATGTAAAAAGATAAAACTTTATAATGTATCTTTATTTTTCACACCTTTCAGCAACCTATATTTGCCCAGGCATGTAGGATTTCTGTAAATGTTGAAAATGCCCTATGGTCACTCCAAAAATCTCTCTAGATTGGAACAATAAAGAATTGACAGAGATGATAGAGAGGGGAAGAGGAAGGAAAGGGAACCATGTTACCATCTCACTGACTCTAGCTAGTAACCTGTGAGGCAAGTACTTAAGGAAGCAGTCAGGGGTCTGGCACTGCTAAAAGAAAAACTGACTGTGGACTATAAGAACCAGTCACTTTTTGCAAAGATGTTTTCTAGTTAAATAGTGCATCTTATAGTCCACAAGCAACGGTAAGTAGGAAATGTAGGATTGGATCATGAGGGACATGAAACCCTGACCCGAACTCAAAATAAAAAAAAAATCCTAAATTAATTTAGGTTCTAGAAATGACCCATAACTTAATTCAGACCCCTATGTTAATTCAACCAGGATGTAACTTGAATTTCTTTGTTTTATCTTATGATTTTTTTGGTGTTACACTTGGTTCCTAATCTATCACAGTTGAATCACAAGCTCCAAAATTACCAGACATGTCCTGTTTAAATCTATGTGTGTGAACTGTCCAGATAGAAATACCTGTGGCTAAAATCTACTGGCTTGATCACATTTTTTCATGTGACATAAAAACCCAAAGGAACAGGCACTGCTGAGATTTGAACTCAGGATCTCCTGTTTACTAGACAGGCGCTTTAACCAACTAAGCCACAGCACCAGAGTACCAACATAGTGCAACCCTACTAAATTGGAAAATATTCAACTGCACTTTTGAAATACAGTGGGGCTAAACATTTGCGCGCATCAACGGCAATTAAAACGACATGCCCTTGTCAAAAAACAAAAGGTTAGGGGGGCGGAGCCTGGCCGTTGGTGTGGATGGCTGTGTGAGAGACCAGCTCCTCCACGTCCCAGCATCTTTAACCTTTTAAAAAGCGGTGACCTGTGAAATAATGGTCAAATACGGGCGAGACAGAGGGCTAGAACCCCCAGACACACCAAAATCGCATAAAGGGCAGCAAGATATGCAGAAATTTCTCAAAAAGAGAAGCTTACACTCACCGGGAGCAAATGCTAAGATGGCCGCGGCGCGCGAAGCGCGCGAAGCTGAAGTAGAAGCCGAAGACTCAGAGGCAGATAGTGACAGATGCGGTGCGACTGCCGAGCGGGATCCGGCGCCTGTGTCTAAATCATTCCTTACCAAGGTACTCGGCCAAGCATTGGACAAGGCGCTGAGACCGGTGCTCACGGAGCTAGCAGACATAAAAGCGGAGATCTCCCAGATTGGCTATAGGGTCGAGGCCCTGGAACACACGGCCCAAGACCTGAAATCGCACGCCGCAGGAGTGGCAGACTGCTTGAACGGTCACACAGCTGAGCTCAACAGAGCATTTTCATTACTGGAGGATCAGGAGAACCGCAGCAGAAGGCGCAATGTTAGAATAAAAGGCCTACCTGAATCCTGGGCTGCGGAATCACTCCGCAAAGTTGCAATGGAGATCTTTGAAGATTTATTAGGCCCGGACTCTGCTGACTCTATTATCATTGAGCGGATACACAGGGCTTTAAGACCCCAACCGAAGCCGAACGAGAGGCCAAGAGATGTAGTTTGCGGCCTATTGTCGTTTGTAGACACAGCGCGTGTTATGGAGGCGGCGCGCACGAGAAGCCGTATTGTTTATGATGGCGCAGATATTGCACTCTATCAAGATATCGCTCCATCAACGCTCGCGAAGAGGCGAATATTAAAGCCCCTACTAGATGCGTTAAGGGCGCATAAGATACCGTATACATGGATGTATCCCTTTGGACTATCAGTGCTCAAAAACGGGAAACGCATCGCTATACATGTTCCAGAGGATCTAGAAGGTGCATGGGAACGCATCGGTATTCAGCCCATGGATATCCCCTCATGGCTGCCTGTGTCCTGTCCAGCAGCACTCCCGACCCTGCTACAAACGGAACCCTGGAAAAAAATCCAGAGGCACAAGACCCCCAAGGCACCCAAACTCCAGATAGAAACTACAGACCCTCCGACATGAAGACGTCTAAGGCTGCGATACGGTGCAGTATTATTGAGGACCTAAGAGGGACATGTTAGGAATGCTATCACTAGAACAGTCCTTACTAGTAATCATAGTCGACACTTTGGGACGCTTTGGTCATCCTTCCCTCACATTTCTGGGGTAGAAGATGAGTCGGCATATATCTTAAGGACTCAGTGTCACCTCTAGATAATCCTCCGACGTTCACTATGCCATGTTTGCGGTTTATATTTTTTTCAGTTGTCTGCTTTTAAGCTGCATTATTTGTTCTATTTATGTTCTCAATACTAAGGCACCCATCTGTAAGTTAAAGTAATATTTTAGATGACATCAGTCGCAGATGGGTTACCATCACCTCACTACGAGATTAGGTGTGTGATAATACGCTGATGTTAAAGGGGTACCCAGTGCCTTAACACATGTGGAGTCATATAGGAGATTCTTGAGCGTTTTGCTAATAGAGTTCTTCTATGTGAGGACACGTTCGAGTTTATACCACCATACACAGTGTTTAACAATGTTTTCAATAATGGGTTTAATATACTTCATCTAGAACCTGGAGCCTGTCCTTCCATGGGATTGCATCTGAGACTCCCGGGTACAGACGTATTCTAGTATAACACAATCATTTACCTTTTTGTCTTATTTAATGTTAAAGGTATGTTGTTCTTAATTAACACTTCCTGGCCCAGAAGATGGTGAAATGTTTGCCATACGTGCCATCAAGGCTTATGTATAAATATATATACACAGGTCACCAGAAAGAAAGTTCTGAAGCTGGTTACTAAGATGTCTGGACGATGCGACCAGGCTTAAAGTTTTTCTTGTTTACCCCCCCCCTGCTGTCCACATACATTGAGGATTTCTCCCTATGTGACAGCATATATTTACTAGCTCCAAACCTAGTAATTGATCAACTTTTTTATTTTTCTATATCTTTCTTGATCTCTTATTCTGTCCTCTCCCCCCCCCCACCCTACCCTTTATCTTCTCTAACCTCCCCCTATTGTATCTCACCAACCTTGACTTGTCCAGTAGACGACTGTCTGGTGGGCATATTACTAGAAACTCTTAACTAAGAGACTAGGGTTATAGCTTATTTAGAATGACTGATATAGTAGTCTCCACATTTAACGTAAAAGGCCTTAATACGCCTCAGAAAAGGGGACAGGTTCTGCTTGCCCTCAAAAAACTTGGCTCACAGATTGTGTTCCTCCAGGAGACTCACCTCCGTCAGAAGAAAATGCCAAGACTACCGAAACGTCCATTTACACACTGGTTTCATAGTACACAACCAATATCAGCTTCTAAAGGTGTTGCCATAGCAATACACCAATCAGTGCCATTCAACCTTCTAAAGCAACATACAGATGCGGAAGGAAGGCTCCTGCTAGTCAAGGGCTTAATAGCAAACAGCAAATTTACATTAGCAAATTTTTACTTCCCTAACAAATCACCAGTTCGCTGGCTCCTACAGGCTCTAGACACCCTCAAACTGTTCGCGGAAGGTCAAATAATCCTAGGCGCAGACTTAAATCTAGTGCTAGATCCATTGGTGGACTCATCCTCAACTAAGTCCCATATATCACAAAAACTCCTTAGCAAGCTCCACAAGAAGCTTCATGAACTACAGCTAATAGATGTATGGCGTAGCCTCAAACCCTCAGTCAAGGATTTTTCCTTCTACTCTAGTCCACATGGGACATACCAGAGGTTAGATTACATTTTGACTTCTGCATCTTTTCTCTCCAACTGTAGGTCAGCTGAAATTGGAACTATCACGGTGTCGGATCATGCACCATGCACAGTGACCTTCTCCCTGGCCTCCCTACCGAACAGAGAATGGAGCTGGAAACTGAACGAATCTTTACTACTCAATCAATCTCACTTGGATCAGGTTAGGACCCAATTGTTGGAGTATTTTGCGATCAATTCACCAGCACACAGCTCACAGACCATGATATGGGAGGCCCATAAGGCATTTGTTAGGGGGTGTTTTATTTCACTGGGTTCCAGAGTTAAGAAGGAGAGACAGAAGGAAGTAGACACACTTTTGGAGAAGATAGCAAAAGTAGAAAAGATACACAAAGCTTCACTAAAAACAGAACACCAAAAAGCTTTGACAGAGCTTAGGTTACAACTTCGTGACCTTCTCAATCAAAGGATTATGAGACAGATGCTGAATTTTCAGCATAGAGTATACGCGCATGGTGATAAAGGAGGGAAGTTGATGTCTTCTCTACTAAAGAAAGCTAAAAATATAAAATATATTACAGCTATAAAAAAACTAAATGGTAATTTGACACAGGAAACACCAGAGATAGCCAGGGCCTTCAGAGAATTCTATTCAGCCCTATATAATCTCCGCGGGGGTGGCACACCTGCTGGAGACTTACATAGAGAACAAAATATTAAGGAGTTCCTGAGCTCCCTGCATCTACCGAACATAACAAAGGAAGACTCTACATATCTTACTAGTCCAATAACGGCAGAAGAAGTGACAAACACTCTTAAAAGTTTCCCACCAGGAAAGAGCCCAGGACCAGATGGTCTGTCCTTGATATATTATAAAAAATTTCAAGACATCTTGATCCCTAGATTTACAGAAGTCTGTAACGCTCTGCTACAGGGTAACTCCTTGCCTAGACAGACGCTAGAATCCCATGTCACCTTGATCCCTAAAGAAGGGAAGGACCCCCAGAACTGTGGCAGTTATCGTCCAATTTCCCTCCTGAACCTGGACTTGAAACTATGGGCCAAAATCTTGGCTTGCAGAATGAGTAAGCTTTTGCCAAATCTGATAGGATCAGAACAGTCAGGATTCGTCCAGGGGCGGGAGGGGAAGGATAATACTCACAGAATATTTCATGCCATACACATAGCACATAAAAAAGGGTTCCCCCTAGCCTTACTAAGCATCGACGCCGAAAAGGCGTTCGACAGGGTCAACTGGATGTTCATGAAAATGACTCTGCAGAGGTTCGCCTTTCCGGATGCATTTATACAGGCGATTCTAACTCTCTACAGAAATCCCTATGCCAGACTAAAAGTAAATGGAACTTTATCGCCGGCCTCCAATATCACCAATGGAACTAGGCAGGGCTGTCCCCTGTCTCCCTCATTGTTCATATTAGTAGTGGAAACACTTTTACAGTTAGTCAGACAGTCAACAGATATCTCGGGAGTCAAATACGGTCAGAGAGAACTAAAATGCACTGCCTTTGCGGATGACCTATTGTTCCTAGTAAAAGACCCTGAAAAAGGACTAAGCCCCTTGATAGAGAAAATAGATACTTATAGCTCGCTGTCAGATTTTAAAGTTAACCACTCCAAATCTGAGCTCCTAAACATATCCCTCCCGAGAACCAAATAAATGGCCCTGAGGAATCAGCTTCCTTTCCAGTGGACTAAGGGCCCGATTAAATACTTAGGGATACATATTCCCAAAGACACCAAAGACTTATATTTACATAACTTTACCCCCTCTTAAAAGAAATACGGGATCTGCTGCAAACTTACAACCTACCTTATCTCTCCTGGATGGGTAGGAAAAACATTTTAAAAGCCTATGTAATGCCCAAAATTTTATACGTCATGCAGTTAGTTCCAATATGGCTTCCCAAATCCTTTCTCTCAAGCATAAGAAGTATGTTTTCTAAATTCCTATGGAATGGTAGGAAACCTCGGATCTCTCATAGAATCCTGACTAGAAATAAGGAACAAGGGGGTCTAGGACTACCAGATGTTGCTAGCTATTATAAAGCAATACAGCTCAATAGATGGCTGGAACTAGTAGACCCTAAAAGACAACCAGATGTTCAGGCTATATGCAGACAGAGTGCGGGCCAAAGTTTCCAGAAACATTTATGGCTACCAGATCAACACACAAAAAGAGATATAGATGTAGACCCCATGCTCATAAGATTAGGAGAGGTCTGGAGAGAAATTAGCAAAATCCTAGCACCTAATCCATCTCCACTGATGCCGGTAAGCCTCATTCCGGAACTCCTTAATAAAAACAGCAGAGACAAACCGCAGTTATGGTCTTATTTTACATCTATTAAGTTTAGTGAGGTCGTGCCTGAGCTGGAATCTTCCATCCTCAAATTGCTTCCAAGCGAGATAGTAGACTCATCAGGATTTTTTCTCATGAAGTCCCATATTAGAGCTGTGTGCGGGGAATTGAAAGAGCAGTACCCACTGCAAAGGTCCATGACTGATTTTGAGAAATTGACGTGCTCACCAATCACAGTCGCAAGAAAGGTTGCAAAGCTTTATCCTTTGGTGGGAGGCCTGGGAGAACCACTGAAACCCCTATATCTTAGAAAATGGGAAAAGGAATTGAACAGAACTCTAAGTGATGCAGAGGTCAAAAGAGTACTAGCAAACTCACATGGATTTTCAATCTGTACACGCTTAAAAGAAAACCACTTCAAATTGCTAACAAGGTGGTATAGAACACCTGACTTCCTTTTCAAGAGAGGATTGTCTGATACAAGGGAGTGTTGGAGATGTGGAGAGGGAGTAGGCACATTATCACATATATGGTGAGAATGTCCCAGAATTAAAGATTATTGGGGAAAAGTAGAAGCAACAATACAGAAACTCAAAACCCCAAGTTTCAAACTCAAGTTAGAAATGATAGTTTTATCTCTCCCCGCATCGGATTATGCGCCATCAAAAAAGAACCTAGTTTCGCATCTCCTAGCAGCAGCCAAGATGTTAATTCCTCTACATTGGTTAGATATAGACCGTCCCTCCATACTTGAATGGAAAGCGAAGGTCAACCAAATCTGTAAATTTGAGGAGATGACAGGGTGGATAAATAGGACTCATGATAGGTTTCTGAAGGTGTGGAGCCCTTGGAGATCTCTGGCGGAGGTGCCTCCGGACGGAAACAGTACTAGTAGAAGTAATGCCAATAGCTGAAGAAAT
The DNA here is from genome assembly GCF_905171765.1 of Bufo bufo. Lineage (NCBI taxonomy): Eukaryota > Metazoa > Chordata > Amphibia > Anura > Bufonidae > Bufo > Bufo bufo. Next base: position 810,662,569 of record NC_053389.1, read on the forward strand.
AATGTATGTCAAGGCTCCCTTCCATACTCCTCTCCCCCCCCCTCCCCCCCCCCCCCCCCCCCCTTCTGTTTATATCTTAATTCTCTGTGGATCCCTTGATCCTCTCTCTGTCTATTTCAAATGGTCTCTATTTGACGTCTACTTATGTTCCCTTGCATGATTTTAATGTAGAGTCTAGGGAATGAAATCAGACAAGCGCAAAATTAAAACATACGCTATTTCCCTTACTAAATGGGAAAGTCTAAGTATTCGATAAAATGAGAACCCATATCTGCTCATAAGTAAGGCATTAAAATGGATATTATGTGGTTTCTTATGTGACTTTCTATGACCATGAAATGCATATTTTGTTACTGTATTCTTTTTAAAAAATTGAAAATAAAGAATTTATAAAAAAAACAAAAAAAAACAAAAGGTTAGCTGGGATTTCTGCCACACATACAACTGTATTGATGTCCTCAGGTTGGTGATAAAGTTGAATTTTTTGGTGAGGAACGGGATCCAATGACTTCCGTGCCCTGCCGTTCACTTTCATAGGCCATAGGCCACTGCAGTTTAGTATTTGAGGGCATTGGGAAGCACAGCAGACACAGTATTAAGGTAGAAGAAGGATAACACTGTTGGGGCACCAGAATGGGGAGGATGATGAAAAAGTGATGAACTGAAGATGTTTATGTACTCTCCAGAGACTAGGCGTGGCTGAAAGAAGTCATCATGGCGGTCTGGGCCGAATGGAGAATATGAGGAACTGGAATGTGTATAATTACAGGAGACATTACTGGATGTAATAGGTACTTCATCCCAAATTTTGGCATTGGATCCTTTGAAGACAAAGTCTGAAAAGATTTGTTCGGTAAAAGTATTCCTTCACGCTCATGATAGAATCCAATCCCATTTTAAAGGAGGTCATGATGCGCACTTCTGAATGAGACCTTATATAGAATAGGACCTCTAACTTCATGTTGCTATCCTATAAAGAAAGTCAGGTATTAAGCTCTTTTACAATGAATTCACAACATTATGACCGTCCATCTGTGTTCAAACACAACTTACAATAAGGAGAATGAATTAAAAAAATCTAAATGTGGCTGTCTGTCTAACTTTTTTGGTTTTGATTCATTAGCATATGTAAAAAGATAAAACTTTATAATGTATCTTTATTTTTCACACCTTTCAGCAACCTATATTTGCCCAGGCATGTAGAATTTCTGTAAATGTTGAAAATGCCCTATGGTCACTCCAAAAATCTCTCTAGATTGGAACAATAAAGAATTGACAGAGATGATAGAGAGGGGAAGAGGAAGGAAAGGGAACCATGTTACCATCTCAATGACTCTAACTAGTAACCTGTGAGGCAAGTACTTAAGGAAGCAGTCAGGGGTCTGGCACTGCTAAAAGAAAAACTGACTGTGCACTATAAGAACCAGTCACTTTTTGCAAAGATGTTTTATAGTTAAATAGTGCATCTTATAGTCCACAAGCAACGGTAAGTAGGAAATGTAGGATTGGATCATGAGGGACATGAAACCCTGACCCGAACTCAAAATAAAAAAAAAATCCTAAATTAATTTAGGTTCTAGAAATGACCCATAACTTAATTCAGACCCCTATGTTAATTCAACCAGGATGTAACCTGAATTTATTTGTTTTATCTTATGATTTTTTTGGTGTTACACTTGGTTCCTAATCTATCACAGTTGAATCACAAGCTCCAAAATTACCAGACATGTCCTGTTTAAATCTATGTGTGCGAACTGTCCAGATAGAAATACCTGTGGCTAAAATCTACTGGCTTGATCACATTTTTTCATGTGACATAAAAACCCAAAGGAACAGGCACTGCTGAGATTTGAACTCATGATCTCTTGTTTACTAGACAGGCGCTTTAACCAACTAAACCACAGCACCAGAGTACCAACATAGTGCAACCCTACGAAATTGGAAAATATTCAACTGCACTTTTGAAATACAGTAAGTCTAAACATTTGCGCGCATCAACGGCAATTAAAACGACATGCTCTTGTCAAAAAACAAAAGGTTAGCTGGGATTTCTGCCACACATACAACTGTATTGATGTCCTCAGGTTGGTGATAAAGTTGAATTTTTTGGTGAGGAACGGGATCCAATGACTTCCGTGCCCTGCCGTTCACTTTCATATGCCATAGGCCACTGCAGTTTAGTATTTGAGGGCATTGGGAAGCACAGCAGACACAGTATTAAGGTAGAAGAAGGATAACACTGTTGGGGCACCAGAATAGGGAGGATGATGAAAAAGTGATGAACTGAAGATGTCTATGTACTCTCCAGAGACTAGGCGTGGCTGAAAGAAGTCATCATGGCGGTCTGGGCCGAATGGAGAATATGAGGAACTGGAATGTGTATAATTACAGGAGACATTACTGGATGTAATAGGTACTTGTTGAGGAACGGTTGAGACGTGTGCATATATATCCATGCATGCCTGCAAACACGTGCGGGCATGTATGGTATATATATGCATACATTAACCACCGCATCATGGGGTGATGCCCATGGTGATCCCCAGGGGCTCATGGTGGCCCCTGTGGGAAATATGTGGTCCCTGGAAGCTGTGCCCCCTTATATTAGTATATATATGTGCCCCCTTATATATGTCCCCTGTATGTGATGCCCCAGATATATGCGAGGGTGTGTGTATATATAGATATGTGTGTATGTATTTGCACACGTGTCTATGTATATACACTTATGTCAGCATGACAGTATGTATGTGGGCTTATTGCTGCCCATTCATACCCCCGGTTCAAGCATCTGTGGATATATATATGCATATATGCAATTCCAACTGTTATCTACAGAGTTGTTATAGCCTGTAGGATAACAGCTGATTAGCATCTAGTCCCCTTTTGTTCAGGCCCAAAGCAATCAGACGCTTTGGCACCGTTTGTGAGGGGACCTTCTAACCAGAGACATCAAGAAGCTGAGAACCTGTTTTTCCACACCTCTGCACATGGCTAAAACTCCATGCCCCTACTCCCAGCATTTTTGGGACTAGGGGAGGGGGGGGAGGACTCTGGGGATTGTAGGCAGGCATACGTCACAGTGACACTATGATGTCACATGCCTGAGGAAGGAGGAGGGGGTTGCTTTTGGGCTATAAAACCCCGAACCGGCCAGAGGTGCGGGCTCTTGCAACCAGACTAGATTCAGAGATGCAGGGGAGAGAGCAGCTTCATGATGACCACCTGGATAAGGCCTAAGTATACCTGTGTAGCCCCTACCTACCCCTCACATATCACCCCTGGTCCTGTAACCCCTTACCCTTGCCATGTTACTGGACACCCTGATCCCCCAAACCCTTGCTCCACCGTGTAACCCTTTCCCTACCCTGATTAACCCCTGGTGGTAACCCCTGCTCTAACCCTGCCACACACCCCCCCCCCTTCCCACTGTACACTTGCAGGATATTCACCCTTGCATTGCTGTACAGTTCTGATATTATCCCCATTGTTAACCCTTTGTGTTTGTGGTCGGTTTACACCCCTGTGAGGCCACCATTAACCCTCGTCGTACCCGTAGGGACAGTGAATAGTCAGGTGGGGTGGGTTACTGATATTTGTGTGTATGATGTATTATTGTAATGTATAGATAGTATGTGGGGTGGAATTTGGGATTGTGTAGTGTAGTTAGGCTTGTATTGTGTTTATTGTAGTACTGTTTCTGTATTGCGGTGTGTACGTCTATATGTATATATATTCATATCCATTGATCCATGAATATATATAGATATAACGTATTGCTAGACTGATATAATTGTATTGTGTAATAAATATTCCTTATTGTTCATAATGCAGTGTATGGTGTTTTTAGTAGTCGCCGCCGTAGTATAGTGATAGTAAGGCGCTTTCAGCTAGCGTAGTGATTAGTGTAAAGCATAGCAAAGGTATTGTTGTTATTATATAAAGGCCTAAATGGGCGGAGTTATCACTAGATGGCTCCTCCCATTTATGAATGTTAATTATCGATATTTGCATAAATATTGGTGATTAATATTCCCCCTTTACATTGGCGAGCCAGGCCCACTGCGTGGATTTTGCGCTTATTTTTGGTCTTAAGGTTGAGGGTCGCTAGTACTGTGAATTAGCGGGCAGGAGAGACGCGGTCAGCGGAGTGTCTGAGCGTCTAGGACCCGATAATTCGTACAGGAGAAGCGATACTTCCCTTAGAGTACCAGAAATAAAACAAAATCTTTTGCAGAGAATCTATAATTGTTCTGTGAATTAATACTTTTGTATTTGCTTTACACGGTCACCGTTGCTGGGGTAAGAAGACACGGAAAAGTACAGCACCAACAAGCATCGCTCAAGTGATTGCAAGGGAGAAGAGCACACGTCACTAAAGGAGATCCATCTTCGTGGAAGCGGCGTACAAGTCAGGCTGGTCGGGAAGAGGCGATCCGGGAAAATGGACTTCTTCCAAGCAGCTGCGAGATACGGCGCCAAGGAGAAGATGGACACTCATCAAACGGTGAGTATGGACTTCCCCACACTGCAACACTTGAGCAAACACAGCACATTTAACCCCATCCTCCCCACGACATACAAGTCAGCAGAAATGCTGTGGTCCGATTTGTTAGCACAGGCTTGTAGTTACGACAAGCTTTGTGTTAACAAACGGACGGTTTTGAACAAGGCCACCAAACGGCTTCGGATGCTGGCCAAACTCGTTCATACGTTTGAGGCTAGCATCTGTAAGCCAAAGGAAGTGGCGCTGGTGTCTCAGTCAACGGAGACAATTCCTCCGGCCATTCACTGCCAATGCTGTGCTAGTAATTCGGACCAGGTTTCGGCATTGCGGGCACAGCTGGCAGAGAATGTGCAGTCTACTGTTGACCGAGATGCGCAGGTGGCTGGGATAGAGTCACAGTTGGTAGAGCTGCAGAGGCAGAAGGAGGAAATTGGGGCTAAGTTGACTCAGTCTTATACTGAAGTCAATGCCTTCAAGGAGCGGACTGCCTCTACTGACGTGACGGTAGCCAAATTGAAGGCTCAGGTTGCTGTAAGGTCCCAGCTAATGTCTGGCATGCAACAGGTTATCACCAAGTTGGTGCCGGCCCTTTCTTTTTCCGTAAAGCCAGGGTCGGAATCTCCCAAAACGTTGCCCTGTGCAGGGCCACAAGGGGGGAGAGTAGTCTGTGACCGGTCAAATCATCAGGTCAAGCCGGTCCAGACTAACAGAGATTTTTCCCTGACTTTAGGAAAAAGAACTGTGTTGAAGAGTGCGTCCCTGAGGATGGAACAATTCAGGAGAAGGGAGCACGGATGCAGTGTAGATGGACCTGGGCCATGCAGAGCAAACATCAGATGTTTTGCATGTGGTGGCCTAGGTCACATAGCGAGACACTGCGAAACAGATGGGAACATAACACACAGGACAGGAAACCAAGTCACGTGTTTCAGGTGTGGGAACAAAGGACACATTGCAAGGAATTGCCCTTGTGCAAGTAATTGCAATGTGTCCAACAGTATCAGCCAGGTAACAAATTGTGCAGTGGGGTCTAGTCAGTCTGGCCATAACGGGGTTACCTCTCGGCAGCATCACCAGCTGCTGAGGGGTCAGAGTGGCCAGGCTAGGCTAGGCAACATTTGACACCCCTGTACTATTTGTTACACCGTGTGTTCCCTGTGTATGTCCATGTTGTGTGTTTTTGTTATCTGTTTGTACGTCCTTCTTGATGTTGATAGTGGTAGTCCTTGTCTACGGATGTGTTCTACCATGCTGATTTATGTAGTGTTGTAAGTCCCGTCTGCTGTCTTTGTTTCATTCTGTGTCCCCTTGGAGTGGAACAGTGTTATACTGTGGATCGAGAACGTATAGGTTTGCGAGCAGATAATATCACACGGGAAATCCTGCTGGTTGGGAGAAGGCAAGGACCTTCTCCATGCAGCACACAAAGGATGATGTGATATTATTCTGGGCAACCAGGGTCTCAGATCGATACAGATAGCACTGTTGTGCTCCAGGTTTTCGGTAGGGCTGTGTTGCGCTGGGGACTGGGGCGGACAGACAACATTGGTGTAATGTTGTGCTGCGCACATAATTCTAGTCCGGTCAGGTAGCACAGCTCTCATAGGGATTGGACGCAGAGTGTTGGGCAGCAGAGTGTGGACTGTGTTCTTGTGTTGTGGGGTCCTGGGGAGCCAGGGCATAACTATGCCATTGGTTCTGCGGGCCCCCACAGGATGGGATCACAGGGGGAGGTCAGCCTGGGTGTACATGAGTGGACAGGGATGCGGTACCATCAATAACAAGATGGTGCTTTGTCCACAGAACTCCAGTTATCCCAACCTAGTAGGGTGGCCATCCTTATCTGTTGGTGCAGAGGGATGTGCAGCAGAGGATGCAATCCTCTGAAGGTACGGTGTTAAGACACCAGTGTTGGGATAACGAGGGGTCCTGTGAGATAAAGGGCAGCTCAATGCCTTTCTCTACCCATGGGTCAAAGGTATTGGTGCTGGAAATTTTCACATTAATTGCACTGTTAGGGGAGAAATTCCCCTGGGAGCGCCTGGTGTTTTCTTCTGCCATAGGTGTGATTTTATATGGAGCGGAAGAAAAACCTAGGAGACGCCACAGAAGAGACCAGCTATTCCCCCTGACACTGTTGTGAAGCTCCAGAGGATCCCACTGGATTTTGGCAACTAAGCGACCTCTGCCTAGAGGTGTTATAGCAATGAAGACTGCCACAATCCAGCGGGAGCATTATTTAGGCTCTGGAGGAAGACTTGGGAGACGTTCGGGTGGAAGAACTTATCACTTGTTTCACCCAGTGAAACTTCTTCTGGTTCTGGTCATCATAATCGGAGGGTCAAGGGACTTATTGACCAAATACACCAGAACCAGACAGAACTTTACAGAACTATCCGGAGGAGGAGGCTCAGGACATAACTCAAGCATTGTTCCTGTAGCCAAATATTGTATGGACACTTTGTTTCCTATGAGGGTTCGGGACGTATAACTTGTACTACCCCGAAACCCCATAGCACATTGTATTGATTGATTGATTGTGTTTGTTGCTCGATGGTGTACCCATGGACACTCTAGGTACAAATGTGTGACAGCCTATATTCGGCTGTACACATTTGCATCCTATAGTCGTTTCCCATTGACACAGGGGTCTGCGACCTACCTGTGTCTTTGGAGGTGTAGAGATATGCCAGGTTGCATGAGTCTCTATGGGTACACATACATATAATGATTTTGGTGGTGTTGGGAGGGATGTGACATGTGTTTTGTGTGAATGGGGATAAGGTTAGGTCACGATAGGGACAGGCATCATTCATTTGCCACCTTGAACCCTGGAACGGTGAGGTTCTTAAGGGAAGGGCTGGAGGTGTAGTGTGGCGGAGGTGTTCTCCGCAGTAGAATTTAGGTACTATGACATCACCGCTTAAGAGTCTGACCTGCCTTGTAAAGACCTATTAATCTGTCCACGGGAGAACCGCACCCATCAAGATGGAAACAGACATTGGATAGAAGAAAGTTGGGATAAAGACTGTAAGGGTGAACCCACTCCAGAATTGGGGGGGGACGAAGATACCTGAAGATCGGCAGAATTACCGAGAGACTGTGGGGGTGTGGTCACTCCAAAGTGGGGGTGGCCGACACTAAGACTGTTAAAGAAAGACCAGCTAACCAAGAGACTGTGGGTGTGTGGTATCCTAAAGATGTCAAGAAGAAGACAGAAGGGCAGGTCGGAGGAAGCTGGATTGGGGATGTCTAAGTACCTAAAGATCAGTGTGCACTACAGTTCTTCCTGAACTTCCACCAAAGATGGGGTTGAAGGGGGGCAAACATATCTCAACCCGTTCCCCCATTATATTGTCGTATTATATTCCGACAACAGGGGGATTGTTGAGGAACGGTTGAGACGTGTGCATATATATCCATGCATGCCTGCAAACACGTGCGGGCATGTATGGTATATATATGCATACATTAACCACCGCATCATGGGGTGATGCCCATGGTGATCCCCAGGGGCTCATGGTGGCCCCTGTGGGAAATATGTGGTCCCTGGAAGCTGTGCCCCCTTATATTAGTATATATATGTGCCCCCTTATATATGTCCCCTGTATGTGATGCCCCAGATATATGCGAAGGTGTGTGTATATATAGATATGTGTGTATGTATTTGCACACGTGTCTATGTATATACACTTATGTCAGCATGACAGTATGTATGTGGGCTTATTGCTGCCCATTCATACCCCCGGTTCAAGCATCTGTGGATATATATATGCATATATGCAATTCCAACTGTTATCTACAGAGTTGTTATAGCCTGTAGGATAACAGCTGATTAGCATCTAGTCCCCTTTTGTTCAGGCCCAAAGCAATCAGACGCTTTGGCACCGTTTGTGAGGGGACCTTCTAACCAGAGACATCAAGAAGCTGAGAACCTGTTTTTTCCACACCTCTGCCCATGGCTAAAACTCCATGCCCCTACTCCCAGCATTTTTGGGACTAGGGGAGGGGGGGGAGGACTCTGGGGATTGTAGGCAGGCATACGTCACAGTGACACTATGATGTCACATGCCTGAGGAAGGAGGAGGGGGTTGCTTTTGGGCTATAAAACCCCGAACCGGCCAGAGGTGCGGGCTCTTGCAACCAGACTAGATTCAGAGATGCAGGGGAGAGAGCAGCTTCATGATGACCACCTGGATAAGGCCTAAGTATACCTGTGTAGCCCCTACCTACCCCTCACATATTACCCCTGGTCCTGTAACCCCTTACCCTTGCCATGTTACTGGACACCCTGATCCCCCAAACCCTTGCTCCACCGTGTAACCCTTTCCCTACCCTGATTAACCCCTGGTGGTAACCCCTGCTCTAACCCTGCCACACCCCCCCCCCCCCCTTCCCACTGTACACTTGCAGGATATTCACCCTTGCATTGCTGTACAGTTCTGATATTATCCCCATTGTTAACCCTTTGTGTTTGTGGTCGGTTTACACCCCTGTGAGGCCACCATTAACCCTCGTCGTACCCCGTAGGGACAGTGAATAGTCAGGTGGGGTGGGTTACTGATATTTGTGTGTATGATGTATTATTGTAATGTATAGATAGTATGTGGGGTGGAATTTGGGATTGTGTAGTGTAGTTAGGCTTGTATTGTGTTTATTGTAGTACTGTTTCTGTATTGCGGTGTGTACGTCTATATGTATATATATTCATATCCATTGATCCATGAATATATATAGATATAACGTATTGCTAGACTGATATAATTGTATTGTGTAATAAATATTCCTTATTGTTCATAATGCAGTGTATGGTGTTTTTAGTAGTCGCCGCCGTAGTATAGTGATAGTAAGGCGCTTGCAGCTAGCGTAGTGATTAGTGTAAAGCATAGCAAAGGTATTGTTGTTATTATATAAAGGCCTAAATGGGCGGAGTTATCACTAGATGGCTCCTCCCATTTATGAATGTTAATTATCGATATTTGCATAAATATTGGTGATTAATATTCCCCCTTTACAGTACTTCATCCCAAATTTTGGCATTGGATCCTTTGAAGACAAAGTCTGAAAAGATTTGTTCGGGAAAAGTATTCCTTCACGCTCATGATAGAATCCAATCCCATTTTAAAGGAGGTCATGATGCGCACTTCTGAATGAGACCTTATATAGAATAGGACCTCTAACTTCATGAAATCAACTTCTCGCTCCAAAAAATAATGACACGTTATTCCCGTGTGTATTTAGCCTATTGCTTGGGGGAGAACAGGTTATTGGTTTTTTTTGATGATTGGAGCCACTTAGCCACCAAAACTGCTGTTTCTCATCTGTAGTTGTGGCCGAGTGGTTAAGGCGATGGACTAGAAATCCATTGGGGTTTCCCCGCGCAGATTCAAATCCTGCGGACTATGACTGATATCTCGTTCCTTTACCTTCATGGGCTAAAGGACTGGTTTTTCCATAAACTGTTGCTATCCTATAAAGAAAGTCAGGTATTATTAAGCTCTTTTACAATGAATTCACAACATTATGACCGTCCATCTGTGTTCAAACACAACTTACAATAAGGAGAATGAATTAAAAAAATCTAAATGTGGCTGTCTGTCTAACTTTTTTGGTTTGGATTCATTAGAATATGTAAAAAGATAAAACTTTATAATGTATCTTTATTTTTCACACCTTTCAGCAACCTATATTTGCCCAGGCATGTAGGATTTCTGTAAATGTTGAAAATGCCCTATGGTCACTCCAAAAATCTCTCTAGATTGGAACAATAAAGAATTGACAGAGATGATAGAGAGGGGAAGAGGAAGGAAAGGGAACCATGTTACCATCTCACTGACTCTAGCTAGTAACCTGTGAGGCAAGTACTTAAGGAAGCAGTCAGGGGTCTGGCACTGCTAAAAGAAAAACTGACTGTGGACTATAAGAACCAGTCACTTTTTGCAAAGATGTTTTCTAGTTAAATAGTGCATCTTATAGTCCACAAGCAACGGTAAGTAGGAAATGTAGGATTGGATCATGAGGGACATGAAACCCTGACCCGAACTCAAAATAAAAAAAAAATCCTAAATTAATTTAGGTTCTAGAAATGACCCATAACTTAATTCAGACCCCTATGTTAATTCAACCAGGATGTAACCTGAATTTATTTGTTTTATCTTATGATTTTTTTGGTGTTACACTTGGTTCCTAATCTATCACAGTTGAATCACAAGCTCCAAAATTACCAGACATGTCCTGTTTAAATCTATGTGTGTGAACTGTCCAGATAGAAATACCTGTGGCAAAAATCTACTGGCTTGATCACATTTTTTCATGTGACATAAAAACCTAAAAGAACAGGCACTGCTGAGATTTGAACTCAGGATCTGTAGTCTCGGGCAAGATTAACTGCTGACAGCCCGTGTAATGGCAGCTGCAGGGCTGACGGCTTGGCAGATATCCGCTGACACTTGTCTGCCTTCGAGTGAACCAACGGCATGTACCTCCTTCTCTCTACTGCTTCCATGGAACTACTCCTTGGCAAGGGAGCCCGGTGCACCATAGGAGAGATGTCTGAACCATACAAGCCCATGGAACTGATAGTGGGGTACGACCACGCAGTTCACCCCTTAGGACTCGCTACCTTCTTCCGCAAGGTATGGGAGACTTGACACCCCTGCCATGACACCCCATCCCCTTGAAAGGGGAAATGGGGACTCGAAATGCCCAGCCACTGGAACTTCAGGTCGGGTGCACCTGCTCGGTGCACCCTCATTCTTGGTCCGCTCTTTCTCAAAACAACATAGTCTGGCCCTTCTCTTTTTCAGCGGGAGAAGTGGGGGGCTCCTCCCCGAACCCCTGGAACTGATAGCGGGTGCAACAGTCAGATTCATTCTCATTTACGGTCATATCTCTCAAAACGAGAAAGACAGCCCTTCTCTGTCAGCAGGAGCAGTGGGGGACTCCTGCCCAGGCCCCTGGTACTGCTGGTGGGGTGCACCCAAGCAGTTCACCCCCCGGAGCCTCTCTACCTTCTTCCACCAGGTGTTGGAAAGGGGGCGCCCCTCTCGTGCCACACAACTCTGAGACCGGGGTGAGGCGTATAATCATGCCCAGCCTCTGGAACTGCTGGTGGGGTGCAACAGTCAGGTTCGCTCTTTTTCGTGGTTCTCTCGCTCAAACCCACAAAGTCTACCTTCTCTGCCAGAGGGAGGAGTGGGGGACTCCTACCCAGGCTCCTGGAACTGCTGGTGGGATGCGCCCAAGCAGTTCACCCCCCAGAGCCTCTCTACCTTCTTCCATCAGGTGTTGGTAAGGGCGCGCCCCTCTCGTGCCACACACCTCTGAGACCGGGGTGAGGCGTATAATCATGCCCAGCCTCTGGAACTGCTGGTGGGGTGCAACAGTCAGGTTCGCTCTCATAGCTGGTTCTCTCACTCAAACTCACAAAGTCTACCTTCTCTGCCAGAGGGAGGAGTGGGGGACTCCTACCCAGGCCCCTGGAACTGATGGTGGGGTGCAACAGTCAGGTTCGCTCTCATAGCTGGTTCTCTCGCTCAAACCGACAAAGTCTACCTTCTCTTGCCGGCGGGAGGAGTGTGCGACTCCTGCCCAGGCCCCTGGAACTGCCGGTGGGATGCGCCCACCCAGTTCGCTCCCCTGGGCCTCTCTACCTTCTTCCGGGAGTTGTTGGAAAGGGGGGCCCTCTTTCGTGTCACATGCCGCTGAGACCCAGGGGTGTCGAGCCGTCATGCCCAGGCTCTGGAACTGCTGTCGGTATGCGACGACCAGGTTTGATCTCATAGCTGGTTCTCTCGCTCAAACCAACAAAGTCCATCTTTCTACCTTCTCTTTCCGGCGGGAGGAGTGTGCGACTCCTGCCCAGGCCCCTGGAACTGCCGGTGGGATGCGCCCACCCAGTTCGCTCCCCTGGGCCTCTCTACCTTCTTCCGGGAGGTGTTGGAAAGGGGGGCCCCCTTTCGTGTCACATGCCGCTGAGACCCAGGGGTGTCGAGCCGTCATGCCCAGGCTCTGGAACTGCTGTCGGTATGCGACGACCAGGTTTGATCTCATAGCTGGTTCTCTCGCTCAAACCAACAAAGTCCATCTTTCTACCTTCTCTTGCCGGCGGGAGGAGTGTGCGACTCCTGCCCAGGCCCCTGGAACTGCCGGTGGGATGCGCCCACCCAGTTTGCTCCCCTGGGCCTCTCTACCTTCTTCCGGGAGGTGTTGGAAAGGGGGGCCCCCTTTCGTGTCACATGCCGCTGAGACCCAGGGGTGTCGAGCCGTCATGCCCAGGCTCTGGAACTGCTGTCGGTATGCGACGACCAGGTTTGATCTCATAGCTGGTTCTCTCGCTCAAACCAACAAAGTCCATCTTTCTACCTTCTCTTGCCGGCGGGAGGAGAGGGGGTCTCGTGCCCGGGCCCCATGGGACTGCCGGGGGTGGGGGGGGGCAACCCCACCGGGTTTACTCTCCACGGTCGCCCGCTTCCGAATAGCAAGTCCCCCTTACCCTTTTGGCGGAGAAAGGGCCGGGGTGGGGGACTCCTGCCCGGACCCCTGGAACTGCTGGCGGGATGCGCCCCTCGACTCCATCCCCTTGTCATGGTCCTCTCTCTCTCTCTCTCCAAGAAAAATGACAAAGTCCACACGCTTCTCTGTGCCGGCGGGAGGAGTGGGCGACTTCTACCCAGGCCCCTGGAACTGCTGGCGGGATGCGCCCCTCGACTCCATCCCCTTGTCATGGTCCTCTCTCTCTCTCCAAAGAAAATGACAAAGTCCACACGCTTCTCTGTGCCGGCGGGAGGAGTGGGCGACTCCTACCCAGGCCCCTGGAACTGCTGGTGGGATGTGACCACACAGTTCACCCTCCCTGGAGCCTCTCTACCTTCTTCTCTAGGAAGCCGAGACTTGAAGGGCTTGTAGAGGGGGACTTGTGCTCAGAGCGCCGCGACACACAGCGTCGAACCCGGGCTAGAAGGGAGAGGGGACACGCTCGCCGTATGCCGGCACGGACTCTAAAGTCCGGCCGAGCGAGGGTCCCTACCCGCCGGGTCGCGACATGCCAAATCGATCTAGGGTGGGTGGAGGAGGTTCGCACAGACAACAGGATCTGAGGGTGGAGAAGACAGGGGGAGGAGTGGGGGACTCCTACCCAGGCCCCTGGAACTGCTGGTGGGACGTGAACACACTGTTCACCCCCTGGAGCCTCTCTACCTTCTTCTCGGCCCCCCTTCGGGGCTAGGGAGCCGAGACTTGCAGGGATGGTAGAGCGGGACTTGGGCTCTGAGAGGAGACCTCCAGCTTGTCTGTACCACCTTCCCTCTGGGAATGGCAGAGGGGGGAAATCAGAAATTCTTACCCGCCTACGGTGCTCCTTTCCTGGGCAGACATTTTCAAAAATCCCCCCTGAACCTGTGGAAGTCTTGCCTCCCAGCCGACACCTCGGATGTCATGGAACTGATGGTGGGATCAAAACACCCTGCACACCCCCCAGGGTTTTTCTACCTTCTTCCGGGAGGTGTTGGAAAGGGGGGCCCCCTTTCGTGTCACATGCCGCTGAGACCCAGGGGTGTCGAGCCTTCCTGCCCAGGCTCTGGAACTGCTGTCGGTAAGAGACAGCCAGGTTTGATCTCATAGCTGGTTCTCTTTCTCAAAACGGCCAAACGGACACCCTTATGGAAGTTCAGCCCGGCGGGTCAAAGTCGGACCTTGTTACCCGATTTGACTTCCATAGCCCCTGGATACATTTTGCACAAAGTCCCCTGCATCATGGAAGTTCAGCCCAGCGGCTTCCCTGCAAGCTAGGGATCCCAGACTTGCAGGGATGGTAGAGGGGGACTTGGGCTCCAAGAGGACACCTCCAGCTTGTCTGTACCACCTTCCCTCCAGGAATGGCAGAGGGACAAAATCGGAAAATGTTACCCGATTTGACTTCCATAACCCCTGGATACATTTTTCACAAAGTCCCCCTCATCCATGGAAGTTCAGCCCAGCGGTCCCCTTTCAAGCTAGGGATCCAAGACTTGCAGGGATGGTAGAAGGGGACTTGGGCTCCAAGAGGAGACCGCCAGCTTGTCTGTACCACCTTCCCTCTGGGAATGGCAGAGGGGGGAAATCAGAAATTCTTACCCGCCTACGGTGCTCCTTTCCTGGGCAGACATTTCCAAAAATCCCCCCTGAACCTGTGGAAGTCTAGCCTCCCAGCCGACACCTCGGATGTCATGGAACTGATGGTGGGATCAAATCACCCTGTCCACCCCCCAGGGTCTCTCTACCTTCTTCCGGGAGGTGTTGGAAAGGGGGGGCCCCCTTTCGTGTCACATGCCGCTGAGACCCAGGGGTGTCGAGCCTTCCTGCCCAGGCTCTGGAACTGCTGTCGGTAAGAGACAGCCAGGTTTGATCTCATAGCTGGTTCTCTTTCTCAAAACGGCCAAACGGACACCCTTATGGAAGTTCAGCCCGGCGGGTCAAAGTCGGACCTTGTTACCCGATTTGACTTCCATAACCCCTGGATACATTTTGCACAAAGTCCCCCTGAATCATGGAAGTTCAGCCCAGCGCCCTTCTTTCAAGCTAGGGATCCCAGACTTGCAGGGATGGTAGAGGGGGACTTGGGCTCCAAGAGGAGACCTCCAGCTTGTTTGTATCATCTTCCCTCCATGAATGGCAGAGGGGCAAAATCGGAAAATGTTACCCGATTTGACTTCCATAACCCCTGGATACATTTTGCACAAAGTCCCCCTGAATCATGGAAGTTCAGCCCAGAGCCCTTCTTTCAAGCTAGGGATCCAAGACTTGCAGGGATGGTAAAGGGGGACTTGGGCTCCAAGAGGAGACCTCCAGCTTGTTTGTATCATCTTCCCTCCATGAATGGCAGAGGGGCAAAATCGGAAAATGTTACCCGATTTGACTTCCATAACCCCTGGATACATTTTTTCACAAAGTCCCCCTCATCCATGGAAGTTCAGCCCGGCGGCTTCCCTTGGAGCTAGGGATCCCAGACTTGCAGGGATGGTAGAAGGGGACTTGGGCTCCAAGAGGAGACCTCCAGCTTGTCTGTACCACCTTCCCTCCATGAATGGCAGAGGGGCAAAATCGGAAAATGTTACCCGATTTGACTTCCATAACCCCTGGATACATTTTTTCACAAAGTCCCCCTGAATCATGGAAGTTCAGCCCAGAGCCCTTCTTTCAAGCTAGGGATCCCAGACTTGCAGGGATGGTAGAAGGGGGACTTGGGCTCCAAGAGGACACCTCCAGCTTGTCTGTACCACCTTCCCTCCAGGAATGGCAGAGGGGCAAAATCGGAAAATGTTACCCGATTTGACTTCCATAGCCCCTGGATACATTTTTTCACAAAGTCCCCCTGAATCATGGAAGTTCAGCCCAGCGCCCTTCTTTCAAGCTAGGGATCCAAGACTTGCAGGGATGGTAGAGGGGGACTTGGGCTCCAAGAGGAGACCTCCAGCTTGTCTGTACCACCTTCCCTCCATGAATGGCAGAGGGGCAAAATCGGAAAATGTTACCCGATTTGACTTCCATAACCCCTGGATACATTTTGCACAAAGTCCCCCTCATCCATGGAAGTTCAGCCCGGCGACTTCCATTGGAGCTAGGGATCCCAGACTTGCAGGGATGGTAGAAGGGGACTTGGGCTCCGAGAGGAGACCTCCAGCTTGTCTGTACCACCTTCCCTCTGGGAATGGCAGAGGGGGGAAATCAGAAATTCTTACCCGCCTACGGTGCTCCTTTCCTGGGCAGACATTTCCAAAAATCCCCCCTGAACCTGTGGAAGTCTAGCCTCCCAGCCGACACCTCAGATGTCATGGAACTGATGGTGGGATCAAATCACCCTGTCCACCCCCCAGGGTCTCTCTACCTTCTTCCGGGAGGTGTTGGAAAGGGGGGCCCCCTTTCGTGTCACATGCCGCTGAGACCCAGGGGTGTCGAGCCTTCCTGCCCAGGCTCTGGAACTGCTGTCGGTAAGAGACAGCCAGGTTTGATCTCATAGCTGGTTCTCTTTCTCAAAACGGCCAAACGGACACCCTTATGGAAGTTCAGCCCGGCGGGTCAAAGTCGGACCTTGTTACCCGATTTGACTTTCATAGCCCCTGGATACATTTTGCACAAAGTCCCCCTGCCTCATGGAAGTTCAGCCCAGCGGCCCCCTTTCAAGGTAGGGATCATAGACTTGCAGGGATGGTAGAGGGGGACTTGGGCTCCAAGAGGACACCTCCAGCTTGTCTGTAACACCTTCCCTCCAGGAATGGCAGAGGGACAAAATCGGAAAATGTTACCCGATTTGACTTCCATAGCCCCTGGATACATTTTTCACAAAGTCCCCCTGAGTCATGGAAGTTCAGCCCAGAGCCCTTCTTTCAAGCTAGGGATCCCAGACTTGCAGGGATGGTAAAGGGGGACTTGGGCTCCAAGAGGAGACCTCCAGCATGTCTGTACCACCTTCCCTCCATGAATGGCAGAGGGGCAAAATCGGAAAATGTTACCCGATTTGACTTCCATAGCCCCTGGATACATTTTGCACAAAGTCCCCCTGAATCATGGAAGTTCAGCCCAGAGCCCTTCTTTCAAGCTAGGGATCCAAGACTTGCAGGGATGGTAAAGGGGACTTGGGCTCCAAGAGGACACCTCCAGCTTGTCTGTACCACCTTCCCTCCATGAATGGCAGAGGGGCAAAATCGGAAAATGTTACCCGATTTGACTTCCATAACCCCTGGATACATTTTGCACAAAGTCCCCCTGAATCATGGAAGTTCAGCCCAGAGCCCTTCTTTCAAGCTAGGGATCCCAGACTTGCAGGGATGGTAAAGGGGGACTTGGGCTCCAAGAGGAGACCTCCAGCTTGTCTGTACCACCTTCCCTCCATGAATGGCAGAGGGGCAAAATCGGAAAATGTTACCCGATTTGACTTCCATAGCCCCTGGATACATTTTGCACAAAGTCCCCCTGAATCATGGAAGTTCAGCCCAGAGCCCTTCTTTCAAGCTAGGGATCCCAGACTTGCAGGGATGGTAGAAGGGGGACTTGGGCTCCAAGAGGACACCTCCAGCTTGTCTGTACCATCTTCCCTCCATGAATGGCAGAGGGGCAAAATCGGAAAATGTTACCCGATTTGACTTCCATAACCCCTGGATACATTTTGCACAAAGTCCCCCTGAATCATGGAAGTTCAGCCCAGCGCCCTTCTTTCAAGCTAGGGATCCAAGACTTGCAGGGATGGTAGAGGGGACTTGGGCTCCAAGAGGACACCTCCAGCTTGTCTGTACCACCTTCCCTCCATGAATGGCAGAGGGGCAAAATCGGAAAATGTTACCCGATTTGACTTCCATAACCCCTGGATACATTTTGCACAAAGTCCCCCTGAATCATGGAAGTTCAGCCCAGAGCCCTTCTTTCAAGCTAGGGATCCCAGACTTGCAGGGATGGTAGAGGGGGACTTGGGCTCCAAGAGGACACCTCCAGCTTGTCTGTACCACCTTCCCTCCATGAATGGCAGAGGGGCAAAATCGGAAAATGTTACCCGATTTGACTTCCATAACCCCTGGATACATTTTGCACAAAGTCCCCCTGAATCATGGAAGTTCAGCCCAGAGCCCTTCTTTCAAGCTAGGGATCCCAGACTTGCAGGGATGGTAAAGGGGGACTTGGGCTCCAAGAGGAGACCTCCAGCTTGTCTGTATCATCTTCCCTCCATGAATGGCAGAGGGGCAAAATCGGAAAATGTTACCCGATTTGACTTCCATAGCCCCTGGATACATTTTGCACAAAGTCCCCCTGAATCATGGAAGTTCAGCCCAGAGCCCTTCTTTCAAGCTAGGGATCCAAGACTTGCAGGGATGGTAGAAGGGGACTTGGGCTCCAAGAGGACACCTCCAGCTTGTCTGTACCACCTTCCCTCCATGAATGGCAGAGGGGCAAAATCGGAAAATGTTACCCGATTTGACTTCCATAACCCCTGGATACATTTTGCACAAAGTCCCCCTGAATCATGGAAGTTCAGCCCAGAGCCCTTCTTTCAAGCTAGGGATCCCAGACTTGCAGGGATGGTAAAGGGGGACTTGGGCTCCAAGAGGACACCTCCAGCTTGTCTGTACCACCTTCCCTCCATGAATGGCAGAGGGGCAAAATCGGAAAATGTTACCCGATTTGACTTCCATAACCCCTGGATACATTTTGCACAAAGTCCCCCTGAATCATGGAAGTTCAGCCCAGAGCCCTTCTTTCAAGCTAGGGATCCCAGACTTGCAGGGATGGTAAAGGGGGACTTGGGCTCCAAGAGGAGACCTCCAGCTTGTCTGTACCATCTTCCCTCCATGAATGGCAGAGGGGCAAAATCGGAAAATGTTACCCGATTTGACTTCCATAGCCCCTGGATACATTTTGCACAAAGTCCCCCTGAATCATGGAAGTTCAGCCCAGAGCCCTTCTTTCAAGCTAGGGATCCAAGACTTGCAGGGATGGTAGAAGGGGGACTTGGGCTCCAAGAGGACACCTCCAGCTTGTCTGTACCACCTTCCCTCCATGAATGGCAGAGGGGCAAAATCGGAAAATGTTACCCGATTTGACTTCCATAACCCCTGGATACATTTTGCACAAAGTCCCCCTGAATCATGGAAGTTCAGCCCAGAGCCCTTCTTTCAAGCTAGGGATCCAAGACTTGCAGGGATGGTAGAAGGGGGACTTGGGCTCCAAGAGGACACCTCCAGCTTGTCTGTACCACCTTCCCTCCATGAATGGCAGAGGGGCAAAATCGGAAAATGTTACCCGATTTGACTTCCATAACCCCTGGATACATTTTGCACAAAGTCCCCCTGAATCATGGAAGTTCAGCCCAGAGCCCTTCTTTCAAGCTAGGGATCCCAGACTTGCAGGGATGGTAGAGGGGGACTTGGGCTCCAAGAGGACACCTCCAGCTTGTCTGTACCATCTTCCCTCCATGAATGGCAGAGGGGCAAAATCGGAAAATGTTACCCGATTTGACTTCCATAACCCCTGGATACATTTTGCACAAAGTCCCCCTGAATCATGGAAGTTCAGCCCAGAGCCCTTCTTTCAAGCTAGGGATCCAAGACTTGCAGGGATGGTAGAAGGGGACTTGGGCTCCAAGAGGACACCCCCAGCTTGTCTGTACCACCTTCCCTCCATGAATGGCAGAGGGGCAAAATCGGAAAATGTTACCCGATTTGACTTCCATAACCCCTGGATACATTTTGCACAAAGTCCCCCTGAATCATGGAAGTTCAGCCCAGAGCCCTTCTTTCAAGCTAGGGATCCAAGACTTGCAGGGATGGTAGAGGGGGACTTGGGCTCCAAGAGGACACCTCCAGCTTGTCTGTACCACCTTCCCTCCATGAATGGCAGAGGGGCAAAATCGGAAAATGTTACCCGATTTGACTTCCATAACCCCTGGATACATTTTGCACAAAGTCCCCCTGAATCATGGAAGTTCAGCCCAGAGCCCTTCTTTCAAGCTAGGGATCCCAGACATGCAGGGATGGTAAAGGGGGACTTGGGCTCCAAGAGGAGACCTCCAGCTTGTCTGTACCATCTTCCCTCCATGAATGGCAGAGGGGCAAAATCGGAAAATGTTACCCGATTTGACTTCCATAACCCCTGGATACATTTTGCACAAAGTCCCCCTGAATCATGGAAGTTCAGCCCAGAGCCCTTCTTTCAAGCTAGGGATCCAAGACTTGCAGGGATGGTAGAAGGGGACTTGGGCTCCAAGAGGACACCTCCAGCTTGTCTGTACCACCTTCCCTCCATGAATGGCAGAGGGGCAAAATCGGAAAATGTTACCCGATTTGACTTCCATAACCCCTGGATACATTTTGCACAAAGTCCCCCTGAATCATGGAAGTTCAGCCCAGAGCCCTTCTTTCAAGCTAGGGATCCAAGACTTGCAGGGATGGTAGAGGGGGACTTGGGCTCCAAGAGGACACCTCCAGCTTGTCTGTACCACATTCCCTCCATGAATGGCAGAGGGACAAAATCGGAAAATGTTACCCGATTTGACTTCCATAACCCCTGGATACATTTTGCACAAAGTCCCCCTGAATCATGGAAGTTCAGCCCAGCGGCTTCCTTTCAAGCTAGGGATCCAAGACTTGCAGGGATGGTAGAAGGGGACTTGGGCTCCAAGAGGACACCTCCAGCTTGTCTGTACCACCTTCCCTCCATGAATGGCAGAGGGGCAAAATCGGAAAATGTTACCCGATTTGACTTCCATAACCCCTGGATACATTTTGCACAAAGTCCCCCTGAATCATGGAAGTTCAGCCCAGAGCCCTTCTTTCAAGCTAGGGATCCAAGACTTGCAGGGATGGTAGAGGGGGACTTGGGCTCCAAGAGGACACCTCCAGCTTGTCTGTACCACCTTCCCTCCATGAATGGCAGAGGGGCAAAATCGGAAAATGTTACCCGATTTGACTTCCATAACCCCTGGATACATTTTGCACAAAGTCCCCCTGAATCATGGAAGTTCAGCCCAGAGCCCTTCTTTCAAGCTAGGGATCCCAGACTTGCAGGGATGGTAAAGGGGGACTTGGGCTCCAAGAGGAGACCTCCAGCTTGTCTGTATCATCTTCCCTCCATGAATGGCAGAGGGGCAAAATCGGAAAATGTTACCCGATTTGACTTCCATAACCCCTGGATACATTTTGCACAAAGTCCCCCTGAATCATGGAAGTTCAGCCCAGAGCCCTTCTTTCAAGCTAGGGATCCAAGACTTGCAGGGATGGTAGAGGGGGACTTGGGCTCCAAGAGGACACCTCCAGCTTGTCTGTACCACCTTCCCTCCATGAATGGCAGAGGGGCAAAATCGGAAAATGTTACCCGATTTGACTTCCATAACCCCTGGATACATTTTGCACAAAGTCCCCCTGAATCATGGAAGTTCAGCCCAGCGCCCTTCTTTCAAGCTAGGGATCCCAGACTTGCAGGGATGGTAGAAGGGGACTTGGGCTCCAAGAGGACACCTCCAGCTTGTCTGTACCACCTTCCCTCCATGAATGGCAGAGGGGCAAAATCGGAAAATGTTACCCGATTTGACTTCCATAACCCCTGGATACATTTTGCACAAAGTCCCCCTGAATCATGGAAGTTCAGCCCAGAGCCCTTCTTTCAAGCTAGGGATCCAAGACTTGCAGGGATGGTAGAGGGGGACTTGGACTCCAAGAGGACACCTCCAGCTTGTCTGTACCACCTTCCCTCCATGAATGGCAGAGGGGCAAAATCGGAAAATGTTACCCGATTTGACTTCCATAACCCCTGGATACATTTTGCACAAAGTCCCCCTGAATCATGGAAGTTCAGCCCAGAGCCCTTCTTTCAAGCTAGGGATCCCAGACTTGCAGGGATGGTAAAGGGGGACTTGGGCTCCAAGAGGAGACCTCCAGCTTGTTTGTATCATCTTCCCTCCATGAATGGCAGAGGGGCAAAATCGGAAAATGTTACCCGATTTGACTTCCATAGCCCCTGGATACATTTTGCACAAAGTCCCCCTGAATCATGGAAGTTCAGCCCAGAGCCCTTCTTTCAAGCTAGGGATCCAAGACTTGCAGGGATGGTAGAAGGGGACTTGGGCTCCAAGAGGACACCTCCAGCTTGTCTGTACCACCTTCCCTCCATGAATGGCAGAGGGGCAAAATCGGAAAATGTTACCCGATTTGACTTCCATAACCCCTGGATACATTTTGCACAAAGTCCCCCTGAATCATGGAAGTTCAGCCCAGAGCCCTTCTTTCAAGCTAGGGATCCAAGACTTGCAGGGATGGTAGAAGGGGACTTGGGGTCCAAGAGGAGACCTCCAGCTTGTCTGTACCACATTCCCTCCATGAATGGCAGAGGGACAAAATCGGAAAATGTTACCCGATTTGACTTCCATAACCCCTGGATACATTTTGCACAAAGTCCCCCTCATCCATGGAAGTTCAGCCCGGCGGCTTCCCTTGGAGCTAGGGATCCCAGACTTGCAGGGATGGTAAAAGGGGACTTGGGCTCCAAGAGGACACCTCCAGCTTGTCTGTACCATCTTCCCTCCATGAATGGCAGAGGGGCAAAATCGGAAAATGTTACCCGATTTGACTTCCATAACCCCTGGATACATTTTTTCACAAAGTCCCCCTGAATCATGGAAGTTCAGCCCAGCGCCCTTCTTTCAAGCTAGGGATCCCAGACTTGCAGGGATGGTAGAGGGGGACTTGGGCTCCAAGAGGACACCTCCAGCTTGTCTGTACCACCTTCCCTCCAGGAATGGCAGAGGGACAAAATCGGAAAATGTTACCCGATTACACTTCCATAACCCCTGGACACATTTTTCACAAAGTCCCCCTCATCATTGGAAGTTCAGCCCGGCGGCTTCCCTTGGAGCTAGGGATCCCAGACTTGCAGGGATGGTAGAAGGGGACTTGGGCTCCAAGAGGACACCTCCAGCTTGTCTGTACCACCTTCCCTCCATGAATGGCAGAGGGGCAAAATCGGAAAATGTTACCCGATTTGACTTCCATAACCCCTGGATACATTTTGCACAAAGTCCCCCTGAATCATGGAAGTTCAGCCCAGCGCCCTTCTTTCAAGCTAGGGATCCAAGACTTGCAGGGATGGTAGAGAGGGACTTGGGCTCCAAGAGGACACCTCCAGCTTGTCTGTACCACATTCCCTCCATGAATGGCAGAGGGACAAAATCGGAAAATGTTACCCGATTTGACTTCCATAACCCCTGGATACATTTTGCACAAAGTCCCCCTGAATCATGGAAGTTCAGCCCAGCGCCCTTCTTTCAAGCTAGGGATCCAAGACTTGCAGGGATGGTAGAGGGGGACTTGGGCTCCAAGAGGACACCTCCAGCTTGTCTGTACCACCTTCCCTCCATGAATGGCAGAGGGACAAAATCGGAAAATGTTACCCGATTTGACTTCCATAACCCCTGGATACATTTTTCACAAAGTCCCCCTCATCCATGGAAGTTCAGCCCGGCGGCTTCCCTTGGAGCTAGGGATCCCAGACTTGCAGGGATGGTAGAAGGGGACTTGGGCTCCAAGAGGACACCTCCAGCTTGTCTGTACCATCTTCCCTCCATGAATGGCAGAGGGGCAAAATCGGAAAATGTTACCCGATTTGACTTCCATAACCCCTGGATACATTTTTCACAAAGTCCCCCTGAATCATGGAAGTTCAGCCCAGCGCCCTTCTTTCAAGCTAGGGATCCAAGACTTGCAGGGATGGTAGAGGGGGACTTGGGCTCCAAGAGGACACCTCCAGCTTGTCTGTACCACCTTCCCTCCATGAATGGCAGAGGGACAAAATCGGAAAATGTTACCCGATTTGACTTCCATAACCCCTGGATACATTTTTCACAAAGTCCCCCTGAATCATGGAAGTTCAGCCCAGCGCCTTCCCTTGGAGCTAGGGATCCCAGACTTGCAGGGATGGTAGAAGGGGACTTGGGCTCCAAGAGGACACCTCCAGCTTGTCTGTACCATCTTCCCTCCATGAATGGCAGAGGGGCAAAATCGGAAAATGTTACCCGATTTGACTTCCATAACCCCTGGATACATTTTGCACAAAGTCCCCCTGAATCATGGAAGTTCAGCCCAGCGCCCTTCTTTCAAGCTAGGGATCCAAGACTTGCAGGGATGGTAGAGGGGGACTTGGGCTCCAAGAGGACACCTCCAGCTTGTCTGTACCACCTTCCCTCCATGAATGGCAGAGGGACAAAATCGGAAAATGTTACCCGATTAGACTTCCATAACCCCTGGACACATTTTTCACAAAGTCCCCCTCATCCATGGAAGTTCAGCCCGGCGGCTTCCCTTGGAGCTAGGGATCCCAGACTTGCAGGGATGGTAGAAGGGGACTTGGGCTCCAAGAGGACACCTCCAGCTTGTCTGTACCATCTTCCCTCCATGAATGGCAGAGGGGCAAAATCGGAAAATGTTACCCGATTTGACTTCCATAACCCCTGGATACATTTTTCACAAAGTCCCCCTGAATCATGGAAGTTCATCCCAGCGCCCTTCTTTCAAGCTAGGGATCCAAGACTTGCAGGGATGGTAGAGGGGGACTTGGGCTCCAAGAGGACACCTCCAGCTTGTCTGTACCACCTTCCCTCCAGGAATGGCAGAGGGACAAAATCGGAAAATGTTACCCGATTACACTTCCATAACCCCTGGACACATTTTTCACAAAGTCCCCCTCATCCATGGAAGTTCAGCCCGGCGGCTTCCCTTGGAGCTAGGGATCCCAGACTTGCAGGGATGGTAGAAGGGGACTTGGGCTCCAAGAGGACACCTCCAGCTTGTCTGTACCATCTTCCCTCCATGAATGGCAGAGGGGCAAAATCGGAAAATGTTACCCGATTTGACTTCCATAACCCCTGGATACATTTTTCACAAAGTCCCCCTGAATCATGGAAGTTCAGCCCAGCGCCCTTCTTTCAAGCTAGGGATCCAAGACTTGCAGGGATGGTAGAGGGGGACTTGGGCTCCAAGAGGACACCTCCAGCTTGTCTGTACCACCTTCCCTCCAGGAATGGCAGAGGGACAAAATCGGAAAATGTTACCCGATTACACTTCCATAACCCCTGGACACATTTTTCACAAAGTCCCCCTCATCCATGGAAGTTCAGCCCGGCGGCTTCCCTTGGAGCTAGGGATCCCAGACTTGCAGGGATGGTAGAAGGGGACTTGGGCTCCAAGAGGACACCTCCAGCTTGTCTGTACCACCTTCCCTCCATGAATGGCAGAGGGGCAAAATCGGAAAATGTTACCCGATTTGACTTCCATAACCCCTGGATACATTTTGCACAAAGTCCCCCTGAATCATGGAAGTTCAGCCCAGAGCCCTTCTTTCAAGCTAGGGATCCAAGACTTGCAGGGATGGTAGAGGGGGACTTGGGCTCCAAGAGGACACCTCCAGCTTGTCTGTACCACCTTCCCTCCAGGAATGGCAGAGGGACAAAATCGGAAAATGTTACCCGATTTGACTTCCATAACCCCTGGATACATTTTGCACAAAGTCCCCCTGAATCATGGAAGTTCAGCCCAGAGCCCTTCTTTCAAGCTAGGGATCCAAGACTTGCAGGGATGGTAGAGGGGGACTTGGGCTCCAAGAGGACACCTCCAGCTTGTCTGTACCACCTTCCCTCCATGAATGGCAGAGGGGCAAAATCGGAAAATGTTACCCGATTTGACTTCCATAACCCCTGGATACATTTTGCACAAAGTCCCCCTGAATCATGGAAGTTCAGCCCAGAGCCCTTCTTTCAAGCTAGGGATCCCAGACTTGCAGGGATGGTAAAGGGGGACTTGGGCTCCAAGAGGAGACCTCCAGCTTGTTTGTATCATCTTCCCTCCATGAATGGCAGAGGGGCAAAATCGGAAAATGTTACCCGATTTGACTTCCATAGCCCCTGGATACATTTTGCACAAAGTCCCCCTGAATCATGGAAGTTCAGCCCAGAGCCCTTCTTTCAAGCTAGGGATCCAAGACTTGCAGGGATGGTAGAAGGGGACTTGGGCTCCAAGAGGACACCTCCAGCTTGTCTGTACCACCTTCCCTCCATGAATGGCAGAGGGGCAAAATCGGAAAATGTTACCCGATTTGACTTCCATAACCCCTGGATACATTTTGCACAAAGTCCCCCTGAATCATGGAAGTTCAGCCCAGAGCCCTTCTTTCAAGCTAGGGATCCAAGACTTGCAGGGATGGTAGAGGGGGA
This sequence comes from Bufo bufo, assembly GCF_905171765.1. NCBI lineage: Eukaryota > Metazoa > Chordata > Amphibia > Anura > Bufonidae > Bufo > Bufo bufo. Next base: position 810,688,797 of record NC_053389.1, read on the forward strand.
CTTGAACTCCAAGAGGACACCTCCAGCTTGTCTGTACCACCTTCCCTCCATGAATGGCAGAGGGGCAAAATCGGAAAATGTTACCCGATTTGACTTCCATAACCCCTGGATACATTTTGCACAAAGTCCCCCTGAATCATGGAAGTTCAGCCCAGAGCCCTTCTTTCAAGCTAGGGATCCCAGACATGCAGGGATGGTAAAGGGGGACTTGGGCTCCAAGAGGAGACCTCCAGCTTGTTTGTATCATCTTCCCTCCATGAATGGCAGAGGGGCAAAATCGGAAAATGTTACCCGATTTGACTTCCATAGCCCCTGGATACATTTTGCACAAAGTCCCCCTGAATCATGGAAGTTCAGCCCAGAGCCCTTCTTTCAAGCTAGGGATCCAAGACTTGCAGGGATGGTAGAAGGGGACTTTGGCTCCAAGAGGACACCTCCAGCTTGTCTGTACCACCTTCCCTCCATGAATGGCAGAGGGGCAAAATCGGAAAATGTTACCCGATTTGACTTCCATAACCCCTGGATACATTTTGCACAAAGTCCCCCTGAATCATGGAAGTTCAGCCCAGAGCCCTTCTTTCAAGCTAGGGATCCAAGACTTGCAGGGATGGTAGAGGGGGACTTGGGCTCCAAGAGGACACCTCCAGCTTGTCTGTACCACATTCCCTCCATGAATGGCAGAGGGACAAAATCGGAAAATGTTACCCGATTTGACTTCCATAACCCCTGGATACATTTTGCACAAAGTCCCCCTCATCCATGGAAGTTCAGCCCGGCGGCTTCCCTTGGAGCTAGGGATCCCAGACTTGCAGGGATGGTAAAAGGGGACTTGGGCTCCAAGAGGACACCTCCAGCTTGTCTGTACCATCTTCCCTCCATGAATGGCAGAGGGGCAAAATCGGAAAATGTTACCCGATTTGACTTCCATAACCCCTGGATACATTTTTTCACAAAGTCCCCCTGAATCATGGAAGTTCAGCCCAGCGCCCTTCTTTCAAGCTAGGGATCCAAGACTTGCAGGGATGGTAGAGGGGGACTTGGGCTCCAAGAGGACACCTCCAGCTTGTCTGTACCACCTTCCCTCCAGGAATGGCAGAGGGACAAAATCGGAAAATGTTACCCGATTACACTTCCATAACCCCTGGACACATTTTTCACAAAGTCCCCCTCATCATGGAAGTTCAGCCCGGCGGCTTCCCTTGGAGCTAGGGATCCCAGACTTGCAGGGATGGTAGAAGGGGACTTGGGCTCCAAGAGGACACCTCCAGCTTGTCTGTACCACCTTCCCTCCATGAATGGCAGAGGGGCAAAATCGGAAAATGTTACCCGATTTGACTTCCATAACCCCTGGATACATTTTTCACAAAGTCCCCCTGAATCATGGAAGTTCAGCCCAGCGCCCTTCTTTCAAGCTAGGGATCCAAGACTTGCAGGGATGGTAGAGGGGACTTGGGCTCCAAGAGGACACCTCCAGCTTGTCTGTACCACCTTCCCTCCATGAATGGCAGAGGGGCAAAATCGGAAAATGTTACCCGATTTGACTTCCATAACCCCTGGATACATTTTGCACAAAGTCCCCCTGAATCATGGAAGTTCAGCCCAGCGCCCTTCTTTCAAGCTAGGGATCCAAGACTTGCAGGGATGGTAGAGGGGGACTTGGGCTCCAAGAGGACACCTCCAGCTTGTCTGTACCACCTTCCCTCCATGAATGGCAGAGGGACAAAATCGGAAAATGTTACCCGATTTGACTTCCATAACCCCTGGATACATTTTGCACAAAGTCCCCCTCATCCATGGAAGTTCAGCCCGGCGGCTTCCCTTGGAGCTAGGGATCCCAGACTTGCAGGGATGGTAGAAGGGGACTTGGGCTCCAAGAGGACACCTCCAGCTTGTCTGTACCATCTTCCCTCCATGAATGGCAGAGGGGCAAAATCGGAAAATGTTACCCGATTTGACTTCCATAACCCCTGGATACATTTTTCACAAAGTCCCCCTGAATCATGGAAGTTCAGCCCAGCGCCCTTCTTTCAAGCTAGGGATCCAAGACTTGCAGGGATGGTAGAGGGGGACTTGGGCTCCAAGAGGACACCTCCAGCTTGTCTGTACCACCTTCCCTCCAGGAATGGCAGAGGGACAAAATCGGAAAATGTTACCCGATTACACTTCCATAACCCCTGGACACATTTTTCACAAAGTCCCCCTCATCCATGGAAGTTCAGCCCGGCGGCTTCCCTTGGAGCTAGGGATCCCAGACTTGCAGGGATGGTAGAAGGGGGACTTGGGCTCCAAGAGGACACCTCCAGCTTGTCTGTACCACCTTCCCTCCATGAATGGCAGAGGGGCAAAATCGGAAAATGTTACCCGATTTGACTTCCATAACCCCTGGATACATTTTGCACAAAGTCCCCCTGAATCATGGAAGTTCAGCCCAGAGCCCTTCTTTCAAGCTAGGGATCCCAGACTTGCAGGGATGGTAAAGGGGGACTTGGGCTCCAAGAGGAGACCTCCAGCTTGTCTGTACCACCTTCCCTCCATGAATGGCAGAGGGGCAAAATCGGAAAATGTTACCCGATTTGACTTCCATAACCCCTGGATACATTTTGCACAAAGTCCCCCTGAATCATGGAAGTTCAGCCCAGAGCCCTTCTTTCAAGCTAGGGATCCAAGACTTGCA
>NC_053389.1:810691670-810742185 GCF_905171765.1 Bufo bufo
TTTCTGGAGTGGAGTACAGTATTTGGGGGAGTACTTTACAACATAGCAAGTACAGGAATGTGGGCATCTGGGGCAGCTACAGGCATGGTGATAGGTAAAGGAGTGGAAAGTACTTTTAAAGGGGAGGCAGGGTCTGAAGTGTGAGGAGAGGGTGTAGAATAGTAAAAGAGGGAGCTGGAAAAGCAAGGTGCTAAAGATGTCTACTCCGCAAACTCTGCAGAGATTTGTCATGGTCAGGAGAAGTTATCATGGCAGCCTGGGCCTGATGAAGAAGAAAAGATGGAAAGTTAACTTCTCCAATTAGAGGAGATGTCAACTTGAGTCACTGGATTGAATTGTATTCTAGTACATTAGCCTATGTGCTAAGAGTAAATAGAATTTTTTTTCGGTCTCCTCTAAGTAGGCCCTAACAACGTTCAATTTGACAAGCTGTGGATAGCCATCATCAACAAGTTCTTGTGGAGGGTTCCATGGTGTAATGGTTAGCACTCTGGACTCTGAATCCAGCGATCCGAGTTCAAATCTCGGTGGGACCTATCTTTTTGAATTCTTGTGTTCTCTTACTTTCGTTAAATTGCTTGTTTTTACACAATACTCCACTCTTCATTGCGATTAGATTTCTATTGAGGTGCAAGCTATTGTATTTCACAATGAAAAAAAGACATAGCTATTTGCTTCGCATGTAACCAGCTCACAGAATACTGAAAATTGGAACGACAAGACGTGAAGTTAGAATCAGTATAGGAGACTCAAATGCTCCCAGGAGCCAAGGTGCCAAGCATAAGCTTGACAATGCCTCCCCGTTTTATTAAAGGGTAAACAGAGATAGACAACGCTGTGAACAGGATTTGAACCTGTGCAGGGAAACCCCATTGGATTTCAAGTCCAACGCCTTAACCACTCGGCCATCACAGCACATTTGTTCCAAAGATGCTGTCATGCTTGCTTCTAGCATGCTGATTGGTGAGTGGACAATCACCCTACCCCTATACAGACACTAGCCTTCAAGGAGCAAAAACCCCTTTCCTTGTGCAAGACCACACCGTTTTTTGCATTGGACAGTCAATATCTAGAGATTGGACAAACTTTAAAATGAAAGCCACATAAATATTACTTTCGTAAGTGGTACCAAGAGCCTCAGTTAATCTTCCTACGATAAGTGACAAAAGGTAAAGGAGGTCTTGCACCAGGTCTCAATTTACTAATCAATTAAAGTAACACTCAGCACAGACTCCAAACCCAAAAAATAACAACCAACAAAACCTAACATAATCTCCTTTTTTTATTTTCTTCTTTTATCTTATATCACAACTGTAGACCATGACAAATTAAATAGAAAATCGCTATATTCTTTTCTTGGGCTGCAGCCATGTTTTCTCCCCCTCTGATTCTAGTGCAGCTGAGCCAGGAAGTTAAGGCGGAGGGGGCTTGGTTTAGGCTACATAATTTACGTCTACCCAGTAAGAGTAGCCAATTTGTTGGAAGGAATCTCCTAGTTACCAATTGTATAAAATAAAAGCGCTAACAGTCCCAGCTATGGAACATACATAGCATTAGCAATAGTACATACATAGAACCTGCCATAATACCAATTAGTGTTTACGTAGCTAATTGGGGCTCGTTTAAAGCTTTACAGGGAAAGGCACTCAAGTTTTCCTAGACACCTATGTGGAGGCATTTAGAGGACACTATTACTGTCTTCATGCCACTAAGGGGACAAAATTACTGTGTAGGGCACACAATAGAAAGATTCATGTGTGGAAAACCTTCTGGGGCACTGTATAAAACTAATAATTTTGGAATAACTATAGTTAAGACACTATTATTTCTGGAGTGGAGTACAGTATTTGGGGGAGTACTTTACAACATAGCAAGTACAGGAATGTGGGCATCTGGGGCAGCTACAGGCAGGGTGATAGGTAAAGGAGTGGAAAGTACTTTTAAAGGGGAGGCAGGGTCTGAAGTGTGAGGAGAGGGTGTAGAATAGTAAAAGAGGGAGCTGGAAAAGCAAGGTGCTAAAGATGTCTACTCCGCAAACTCTGCAGAGATTTGTCATGGTCAGGAGAAGTTATCATGGCAGCCTGGGCCTGATGAAGAAGAAAAGATGGAAAGTTAACTTCTCCAATTAGAGGAGATGTCAACTTGAGTCACTGGATTGAATTGTATTCTAGTACATTAGCCTATGTGCTAAGAGTAAATAGAATTTTTTTTCGGTCTCCTCTAAGTAGGCCCTAACAACGTTCAATTTGACAAGCTGCGGATAGCCATCATCAACAAGTTCTTGTGGAGGGTTCCATGGTGTAATGGTTAGCACTCTGGACTCTGAATCCAGCGATCCGAGTTCAAATCTCGGTGGGACCTATCTTTTTGAATTCTTGTGTTCTCTTACTTTCGTTAAATTGCTTGTTTTTACACAATACTCCACTCTTCATTGCGATTAGATTTCTATTGAGGTGCAAGCTATTGTATTTCACAATGAAAAAAAGACATAGCTATTTGCCTCGCATGTAACCAGCTCACAGAATACTGAAAATTGGAACGACAAGACGTGAAGTTAGAATCAGTATAGGAGACTCATATGCTCCCAGGAGCCAAGGTGCCAAGCATAAGCTTGACAATGCCTCCCCGTTTTATTAAAGGGTAAACAGAAATAGACAACGCTGTGAACAGGATTTGAACCTGTGCAGGGAAACACCATTGGATTTCAAGTCCAATGCCTTAACCACTCGGCCATCACAGCACATTTGTTCCAAAGATGCTGTCATGCTTGCTTCTAGCATGCTGATTGGTGAGTGGACAATCACCCTACCCCTATACAGACACTAGCCTTCAAGGAGCAAAAACCCCTTTCCTTGTGCAAGACCACACCGTTTTTTGCATGGGTGTAGAATAGTAAAAGAGGGAGCTGGAAAAGCAAGGTGCTAAAGATGTCTACTCCGCAAACTCTGCAGAGATTTGTCATGGTCAGGAGAAGTTATCATGGCAGCCTGGGCCTGATGAAGAAGAAAAGATGGAAAGTTAACTTCTCCAATTAGAGGAGATGTCAACTTGAGTCACTGGATTGAATTGTATTCTAGTACATTAGCCTATGTGCTAAGAGTAAATAGAATTTTTTTTCGGTCTCCTCTAAGTAGGCCCTAACAACGTTCAATTTGACAAGCTGCGGATAGCCATCATCAACATGTTCTTGTGGAGGGTTCCATAGTGTAATCGTTAGCACTCTGGACTCTGAATCCAGCGATCCGAGTTCAAATCTCGGTAGGACCTATCTTTTTGAATTCTTGTGTTCTCTTACTTTCGTTAAATTGCTTGTTTTTACACAATACTCCACTCTTCATTGCGATTAGATTTCTATTGAGGTGCAAGCTATTGTATTTCACAATGAAAAAAAGACATAGCTATTTGCTTCGCATGTAACCAGCTCACAGAATACTGAAAATTGGAACGACAAGACGTGAAGTTAGAATCAGTATAGGAGACTCATATGCTCCCAGGAGCCAAGGTGCCAAGCATAAGCTTGACAATGCCTCCCGTTTTATTAAAGGGTAAACAGAGATAGACAACACTGTGAACAGGATTTGAACCTGTGCGGGGAAACCCTATTGGATTTCAAGTCCAACGCCTCAACCACTCGGCCATCACAGCACATTTGTTCCAAAGATGCTGTCATGCTTGCTTCTAGCATGCTGATTGGTGAGTGGACAATCACCCTACCCCTATACAGACACTAGCCTTCAAGGAGCAAAAACCCCTTTCCTTGTGCAAGACCACACCGTTTTTTGCATTGGACAGTCAATATCTAGAGATTGGACAAACTTTAAAATGAAAGCCACATAAATATTACTTTCGTAAGTGGTACCAAGAGCCTCAGTTAATCTTCCTACGATAAGTGACAAAAGGTAAAGGAGGTCTTGCACCAGGTCTCAATTTACTAATCAATTAAAGTAACACTCAGCACAGACTCCAAACCCAAAAAATAACAACCAACAAAACCTAACATAATCTCCTTTTTTTATTTTCTTCTTTTATCTTATATCACAACTGTAGACCATGACAAATTAAATAGAAAATCGCTATATTCTTTTCTTGGGCTGCAGCCATGTTTTCTCCCCCTCTGATTCTAGTGCAGCTGAGCCAGGAAGTTAAGGCGGAGGGGGCTTGGTTTAGGCTACATAATTTACGTCTACCCAGTAAGAGTAGCCAATTTGTTGGAAGGAATCTCCTAGTTACCAATTGTATAAAATAAAAGCGCTAACAGTCCCAGCTATGGAACATACATAGCATTAGCAATAGTACATACATAGAACCTGCCATAATACCAATTAGTGTTTACGTAGCTAATTGGGGCTCGTTTAAAGCTTTACAGGGAAAGGCACTCAAGTTTTCCTAGACACCTATGTGGAGGCATTTAGAGGACACTATTACTGTCTTCATGCCACTAAGGGGACAAAATTACTGTGTAGGGCACACAATGGAAAGATTCATGTGTGGAAAACCTTCTGGGGCACTGTATAAAACTAATACTTTTGGAGTAACTATAGTTAAGACACTACTATTTCTGGAGTGGAGTACAGTATTTGGGGGAGTACTTTACAACATAGCAAGTACAGGAATGTGGGCATCTGGGGCAGCTACAGGCATGGTGATAGGTAAAGGAGTGGAAAGTACTTTTAAAGGGGAGGCAGGGTCTGAAGTGTGAGGAGAGGGTGTAGAATAGTAAAAGAGGGAGCTGGAAAAGCAAGGTGCTAAAGATGTCTACTCCGCAAACTCTGCAGAGATTTGTCATGGTCAGGAGAAGTTATCATGGCAGCCTGGGCCTGATGAAGAAGAAAAGATGGAAAGTTAACTTCTCCAATTAGAGGAGATGTCAACTTGAGTCACTGGATTGAATTGTATTCTAGTACATTAGCCTATGTGCTAAGAGTAAATAGAATTTTTTTTCGGTCTCCTCTAAGTAGGCCCTAACAACGTTCAATTTGACAAGCTGTGGATAGCCATCATCAACAAGTTCTTGTGGAGGGTTCCATGGTGTAATGGTTAGCACTCTGGACTCTGAATCCAGCGATCCGAGTTCAAATCTCGGTGGGACCTATCTTTTTGAATTCTTGTGTTCTCTTACTTTCGTTAAATTGCTTGTTTTTACACAATACTCCACTCTTCATTGCGATTAGATTTCTATTGAGGTGCAAGCTATTGTATTTCACAATGAAAAAAAGACATAGCTATTTGCTTCGCATGTAACCAGCTCACAGAATACTGAAAATTGGAACGACAAGACGTGAAGTTAGAATCAGTATAGGAGACTCATATGCTCCCAGGAGCCAAGGTGCCAAGCATAAGCTTGACAATGCCTCCCCGTTTTATTAAAGGGTAAACAGAGATAGACAACGCTGTGAACAGGATTTGAACCTGTGCGGGGAAACCCCATTGGATTTCAAGTCCAACGCCTTAACCACTCGGCCAACACACCACATTTGTTCCAAAGATGCTGTCATGCTTGCTTCTAGCATGCTGATTGGTGAGTGGACAATCACCCTACCCCTATACAGACACTAGCCTTCAAGGAGCAAAAAACCCTTTCCTTGTGCAAGACCACACCGTTTTTTGCATTGGACAGTCAATATCTAGAGATTGGACAAACTTTAAAATGAAAGCCACATAAATATTACTTTCGTAAGTGGTACCAAGAGCCTCAGTTAATCTTCCTACGATAAGTGACAAAAGGTAAAGGAGGTCTTGCACCAGGTCTCAATTTACTAATCAATTAAAGTAACACTCAGCACAGACTCCAAACCCAAAAAATAACAATCCAACAAAACCTAACATAATCTCCTTTTTTTATTTTCTTCTTTTATCTTATATCACAACTGTAGACCATGACAAATTAAATAGAAAATCGCTATATTCTTTTCTTGGGCTGCAGCCATGTTTTCTCCCCCTCTGATTCTAGTGCAGCTGAGCCAGGAAGTTAAGGCGGAGGGGGCTTGGTTTAGGCTACATAATTTACGTCTACCCAGTAAGAGTAGCCAATTTGTTGGAAGGAATCTCCTAGTTACCAATTGTATAAAATAAAAGCGCTAACAGTCCCAGCTATGGAACATACATAGCATTAGCAATAGTACATACATAGAACCTGCCATAATACCAATTAGTGTTTACGTAGCTAATTGGGGCTCGTTTAAAGCTTTACAGGGAAAGGCACTCAAGTTTTCCTAGACACCTATGTGGAGGCATTTAGAGGACACTATTACTGTCTTCATGCCACTAAGGGGACAAAATTACTGTGTAGGGCACACAATAGAAAGATTCATGTGTGGAAAACCTTCTGGGGCACTGTATAAAACTAATACTTTTGGAGTAACTATAGTTAAGACACTATTATTTCTGGAGTGGAGTACAGTATTTGGGGGAGTACTTTACAACATAGCAAGTACAGGAATGTGGGCATCTGGGGCAGCTACAGGCAGGGTGATAGGTAAAGGAGTGGAAAGTACTTTTAAATGGGAGGCAGGGTCTGAAGTGTGAGGAGAGGGTGTAGAATAGTAAAAGAGGGAGCTGGAAAAGCAAGGTGCTAAAGATGTCTACTCCGCAAACTCTGCAGAGATTTGTCATGGTTTGGAGACGTTATCATGGCAGCCTGGGCCTGATGAAGAAGAAAAGATGGAAAGTTAACTTCTCCAATTAGAGGAGATGTCAACTTGAGTCACTGGATTGAATTGTATTCTAGTACATTAGCCTATGTGCTAAGAGTAAATAGAATTTTTTTTCGGTCTCCTCTAAGTAGGCCCTAACAACGTTCAATTTGACAAGCTGCGGATAGCCATCATCAACAAGTTCTTGTGGAGGGTTCCATGGTGTAATGGTTAGCACTCTGGACTCTGAATCCAGCGATCCGAGTTCAAATCTCGGTGGGACCTATCTTTTTGAATTCTTGTGTTCTCTTACTTTCGTTAAATTGCTTGTTTTTACACAATACTCCACTCTTCATTGCGATTAGATTTCTATTGAGGTGCAAGCTATTGTATTTCACAATGAAAAAAAGACATAGCTATTTGCTTCGCATGTAACCAGCTCACAGAATACTGAAAATTGGAACGACAAGACGTGAAGTTAGAATCAGTATAGGAGACTCATATGCTCCCAGGAGCCAAGGTGCCAAGCATAAGCTTGACAATGCCTCCCCGTTTTATTAAAGGGTAAACAGAGATAGACAACGCTGTGAACAGGATTTGAACCTGTGCGGGGAAACCCCATTGGATTTCAAGTCCAACGCCTTAACCACTCGGCCATCACAGCACATTTGTTCCAAAGATGCTGTCATGCTTGCTTCTAGCATGCTGATTGGTGAGTGGACAATCACCCTACCCCTATACAGACACTAGCCTTCAAGGAGCAAAAAACCCTTTCCTTGTGCAAGACCACACCGTTTTTTGCATTGGACAGTCAATATCTAGAGATTGGACAAACTTTAAAATGAAAGCCACATAAATATTACTTTCGTAAGTGGTACCAAGAGCCTCAGTTAATCTTCCTACGATAAGTGACAAAAGGTAAAGGAGGTCTTGCACCAGGTCTCAATTTACTAATCAATTAAAGTAACACTCAGCACAGACTCCAAACCCAAAAAATAACAACCAACAAAACCTAACATAATCTCCTTTTTTTATTTTCTTCTTTTATCTTATATCACAACTGTAGACCATGACAAATTAAATAGAAAATCGCTATATTCTTTTCTTGGGCTGCAGCCATGTTTTCTCCCCCTCTGATTCTAGTGCAGCTGAGCCAGGAAGTTAAGGCGGAGGGGGCTTGGTTTAGGCTACATAATTTACGTCTACCCAGTAAGAGTAGCCAATTTGTTGGAAGGAATCTCCTAGTTACTAATTGTATAGAATAAAAGCGCCAACAGTCCCAGCTATGGAACATACATAGCATTAGCAATAGTACATACATAGAACCTGCCATAATACCAATTAGTGTTTACGTAGCTAATTGGGGCTCGTTTAAAGCTTTACAGGGAAAGGCACTCAAGTTTTCCTAGACACCTATGTGGAGGCATTTAGAGGACACTATTACTGTCTTCATGCCACTAAGGGGACAAAATTACTGTGTAGGGCACACAATAGAAAGATTCATGTGTGGAAAACCTTCTGGGGCACTGTATAAAACTAATACTTTTGGAGTAACTATAGTTAAGACACTATTATTTCTGGAGTGGAGTACAGTATTTGGGGGAGTACTTTACAACATAGCAAGTACAGGAATGTGGGCATCTGGGGCAGCTACAGGCAGGGTGATAGGTAAAGGAGTGGAAAGTACTTTTAAAGGGGAGGCAGGGTCTGAAGTGTGAGGAGAGGGTGTAGAATAGTAAAAGAGGGAGCTGGAAAAGCAAGGTGCTAAAGATGTCTACTCCGCAAACTCTGCAGAGATTTGTCATGGTCAGGAGAAGTTATCATGGCAGCCTGGGCCTGATGAAGAAGAAAAGATGGAAAGTTAACTTCTCCAATTAGAGGAGATGTCAACTTGAGTCACTGGATTGAATTGTATTCTAGTACATTAGCCTATGTGCTAAGAGTAAATAGAATTTTTTTTCGGTCTCCTCTAAGTAGGCCCTAACAACGTTCAATTTGACAAGCTGTGGATAGCCATCATCAACAAGTTCTTGTGGAGGGTTCCATGGTGTAATGGTTAGCACTCTGGACTCTGAATCCAGCGATCCGAGTTCAAATCTCGGTGGGACCTATCTTTTTGAATTCTTGTGTTCTCTTACTTTCGTTAAATTGCTTGTTTTTACACAATACTCCACTCTTCATTGCGATTAGATTTCTATTGAGGTGCAAGCTATTGTATTTCACAATGAAAAAAAGACATAGCTATTTGCTTCGCATGTAACCAGCTCACAGAATACTGAAAATTGGAACGACAAGACGTGAAGTTAGAATCAGTATAGGAGACTCATATGCTCCCAGGAGCCAAGGTGCCAAGCATAAGCTTGACAATGCCTCCCCGTTTTATTAAAGGGTAAACAGAGATAGACAACGCTGTGAACAGGATTTGAACCTGTGCGGGGAAACCCCATTGGATTTCAAGTCCAACGCCTTAACCACTCGGCCAACACACCACATTTGTTCCAAAGATGCTGTCATGCTTGCTTCTAGCATGCTGATTGGTGAGTGGACAATCACCCTACCCCTATACAGACACTAGCCTTCAAGGAGCAAAAAACCCTTTCCTTGTGCAAGACCACACCGTTTTTTGCATTGGACAGTCAATATCTAGAGATTGGACAAACTTTAAAATGAAAGCCACATAAATATTACTTTCGTAAGTGGTACCAAGAGCCTCAGTTAATCTTCCTACGATAAGTGACAAAAGGTAAAGGAGGTCTTGCACCAGGTCTCAATTTACTAATCAATTAAAGTAACACTCAGCACAGACTCCAAACCCAAAAAATAACAATCCAACAAAACCTAACATAATCTCCTTTTTTTATTTTCTTCTTTTATCTTATATCACAACTGTAGACCATGACAAATTAAATAGAAAATCGCTATATTCTTTTCTTGGGCTGCAGCCATGTTTTCTCCCCCTCTGATTCTAGTGCAGCTGAGCCAGGAAGTTAAGGCGGAGGGGGCTTGGTTTAGGCTACATAATTTACGTCTACCCAGTAAGAGTAGCCAATTTGTTGGAAGGAATCTCCTAGTTACCAATTGTATAAAATAAAAGCGCTAACAGTCCCAGCTATGGAACATACATAGCATTAGCAATAGTACATACATAGAACCTGCCATAATACCAATTAGTGTTTACGTAGCTAATTGGGGCTCGTTTAAAGCTTTACAGGGAAAGGCACTCAAGTTTTCCTAGACACCTATGTGGAGGCATTTAGAGGACACTATTACTGTCTTCATGCCACTAAGGGGACAAAATTACTGTGTAGGGCACACAATAGAAAGATTCATGTGTGGAAAACCTTCTGGGGCACTGTATAAAACTAATACTTTTGGAATAACTATAGTTAAGACACTATTATTTCTGGAGTGGAGTACAGTATTTGGGGGAGTACTTTACAACATAGCAAGTACAGGAATGTGGGCATCTGGGGCAGCTACAGGCAGGGTGATAGGTAAAGGAGTGGAAAGTACTTTTAAATGGGAGGCAGGGTCTGAAGTGTGAGGAGAGGGTGTAGAATAGTAAAAGAGGGAGCTGGAAAAGCAAGGTGCTAAAGATGTCTACTCCGCAAACTCTGCAGAGATTTGTCATGGTTTGGAGACGTTATCATGGCAGCCTGGGCCTGATGAAGAAGAAAAGATGGAAAGTTAACTTCTCCAATTAGAGGAGATGTCAACTTGAGTCACTGGATTGAATTGTATTCTAGTACATTAGCCTATGTGCTAAGAGTAAATAGAATTTTTTTTCGGTCTCCTCTAAGTAGGCCCTAACAACGTTCAATTTGACAAGCTGCGGATAGCCATCATCAACAAGTTCTTGTGGAGGGTTCCATGGTGTAATGGTTAGCACTCTGGACTCTGAATCCAGCGATCCGAGTTCAAATCTCGGTGGGACCTATCTTTTTGAATTCTTGTGTTCTCTTACTTTCGTTAAATTGCTTGTTTTTACACAATACTCCACTCTTCATTGCGATTAGATTTTTATTGAGGTGCAAGCTATTGTATTTCACAATGAAAAAAAGACATAGCTATTTGCTTCGCATGTAACCAGCTCACAGAATACTGAAAATTGGAACGACAAGACGTGAAGTTAGAATCAGTATAGGAGACTCATATGCTCCCAGGAGCCAAGGTGCCAAGCATAAGCTTGACAATGCCTCCCCGTTTTATTAAAGGGTAAACAGAGATAGACAACGCTGTGAACAGGATTTGAACCTGTGCGGGGAAACCCCATTGGATTTCAAGTCCAACGCCTTAACCACTCGGCCAACACAGCACATTTGTTCCAAAGATGCTGTCATGCTTGCTTCTAGCATGCTGATTGGTGAGTGGACAATCACCCTACCCCTATACAGACACTAGCCTTCAAGGAGCAAAAAACCCTTTCCTTGTGCAAGACCACACCGTTTTTTGCATTGGACAGTCAATATCTAGAGATTGGACAAACTTTAAAATGAAAGCCACATAAATATTACTTTCGTAAGTGGTACCAAGAGCCTCAGTTAATCTTCCTACGATAAGTGACAAAAGGTAAAGGAGGTCTTGCACCAGGTCTCAATTTACTAATCAATTAAAGTAACACTCAGCACAGACTCCAAACCCAAAAAATAACAACCAACAAAACCTAACATAATCTCCTTTTTTTATTTTCTTCTTTTATCTTATATCACAACTGTAGACCATGACAAATTAAATAGAAAATCGCTATATTCTTTTCTTGGGCTGCAGCCATGTTTTCTCCCCCTCTGATTCTAGTGCAGCTGAGCCAGGAAGTTAAGGCGGAGGGGGCTTGGTTTAGGCTACATAATTTACGTCTACCCAGTAAGAGTAGCCAATTTGTTGGAAGGAATCTCCTAGTTACTAATTGTATAGAATAAAAGCGCCAACAGTCCCAGCTATGGAACATACATAGCATTAGCAATAGTACATACATAGAACCTGCCATAATACCAATTAGTGTTTACGTAGCTAATTGGGGCTCGTTTAAAGCTTTACAGGGAAAGGCACTCAAGTTTTCCTAGACACCTATGTGGAGGCATTTAGAGGACACTATTACTGTCTTCATGCCACTAAGGGGACAAAATTACTGTGTAGGGCACACAATAGAAAGATTCATGTGTGGAAAACCTTCTGGGGCACTGTATAAAACTAATACTTTTGGAGTAACTATAGTTAAGACACTATTATTTCTGGAGTGGAGTACAGTATTTGGGGGAGTACTTTACAACATAGCAAGTACAGGAATGTGGGCATCTGGGGCAGCTACAGGCAGGGTGATAGGTAAAGGAGTGGAAAGTACTTTTAAAGGGGAGGCAGGGTCTGAAGTGTGAGGAGAGGGTGTAGAATAGTAAAAGAGGGAGCTGGAAAAGCAAGGTGCTAAAGATGTCTACTCCGCAAACTCTGCAGAGATTTGTCATGGTCAGGAGAAGTTATCATGGCAGCCTGGGCCTGATGAAGAAGAAAAGATGGAAAGTTAACTTCTCCAATTAGAGGAGATGTCAACTTGAGTCACTGGATTGAATTGTATTCTAGTACATTAGCCTATGTGCTAAGAGTAAATAGAATTTTTTTTCGGTCTCCTCTAAGTAGGCCCTAACAACGTTCAATTTGACAAGCTGTGGATAGCCATCATCAACAAGTTCTTGTGGAGGGTTCCATGGTGTAATGGTTAGCACTCTGGACTCTGAATCCAGCGATCCGAGTTCAAATCTCGGTGGGACCTATCTTTTTGAATTCTTGTGTTCTCTTACTTTCATTAAATTGCTTGTTTTTACACAATACTCCACTCTTCATTGCGATTAGATTTCTATTGAGGTGCAAGCTATTGTATTTCACAATGAAAAAAAGACATAGCTATTTGCTTCGCATGTAACCAGCTCACAGAATACTGAAAATTGGAACGACAAGACGTGAAGTTAGAATCAGTATAGGAGACTCATATGCTCCCAGGAGCCAAGGTGCCAAGCATAAGCTTGACAATGCCTCCCCGTTTTATTAAAGGGTAAACAGAGATAGACAACGCTGTGAACAGGATTTGAACCTGTGCGGGGAAACCCCATTGGATTTCAAGTCCAACACCTTAACCACTCGGCCATCACAGCACATTTGTTCCAAAGATGCTGTCATGCTTGCTTCTAGCATGCTGATTGGTGAGTGGACAATCACCCTACCCCTATACAGACACTAGCCTTCAAGGAGCAAAAACCCCTTTCCTTGTGCAAGACCACACCGTTTTTTGCATTGGACAGTCAATATCTAGAGATTGGACAAACTTTAAAATGAAAGCCACATAAATATTACTTTCGTAAGTGGTACCAAGAGCCTCAGTTAATCTTCCTACGATAAGTGACAAAAGGTAAAGGAGGTCTTGCACCAGGTCTCAATTTACTAATCAATTATAGTAACACTCTGCACAGACTCCAAACCCAAAAAATAACAACCAACAAAACCTAACATAATCTCCTTTTTTTATTTTCTTCTTTTATCTTATATCACAACTGTAGACCATGACAAATTAAATAGAAAATCGCTATATTCTTTTCTTGGGCTGCAGCCATGTTTTCTCCCCCTCTGATTCTAGTGCAGCTGAGCCAGGAAGTTAAGGCGGAGGGGGCTTGGTTTAGGCTACATAATTTACGTCTACCCAGTAAGAGTAGCCAATTTGTTGGAAGGAATCTCCTAGTTACCAATTGTATAAAATAAAAGCGCTAACAGTCCCAGCTATGGAACATACATAGCATTAGCAATAGTACATACATAGAACCTGCCATAATACCAATTAGTGTTTACGTAGCTAATTGGGGCTCGTTTAAAGCTTTACAGGGAAAGGCACTCAAGTTTTCCTAGACACCTATGTGGAGGCATTTAGAGGACACTATTACTGTCTTCATGCCACTAAGGGGACAAAATTACTGTGTAGGGCACACAATAGAAAGATTCATGTGTGGAAAACCTTCTGGGGCACTGTATAAAACTAATACTTTTGGAGTAACTATAGTTAAGACACTATTATTTCTGGAGTGGAGTACAGTATTTGGGGGAGTACTTTACAACATAGCAAGTACAGGAATGTGGGCATCTGGGGCAGCTACAGGCAGGGTGATAGGTAAAGGAGTGGAAAGTACTTTTAAAGGGGAGGCAGGGTCTGAAGTGTGAGGAGAGGGTGTAGAATAGTAAAAGAGGGAGCTGGAAAAGCAAGGTGCTAAAGATGTCTACTCCGCAAACTCTGCAGAGATTTGTCATGGTCAGGAGAAGTTATCATGGCAGCCTGGGCCTGATGAAGAAGAAAAGATGGAAAGTTAACTTCTCCAATTAGAGGAGATGTCAACTTGAGTCACTGGATTGAATTGTATTCTAGTACATTAGCCTATGTGCTAAGAGTAAATAGAATTTTTTTTCGGTCTCCTCTAAGTAGGCCCTAACAACGTTCAATTTGACAAGCTGCGGATAGCCATCATCAACAAGTTCTTGTGGAGGGTTCCATGGTGTAATGGTTAGCACTCTGGACTCTGAATCCAGCGATCCGAGTTCAAATCTCGGTGGGACCTATCTTTTTGAATTCTTGTGTACTCTTACTTTCGTTAAATTGCTTGTTTTTACACAATACTCCACTCTTCATTGCGATTAGATTTCTATTGAGGTGCAAGCTATTGTATTTCACAATGAAAAAAAGACATAGCTATTTGCTTCGCATGTAACCAGCTCACAGAATACTGAAAATTGGAACGACAAGACGTGAAGTTAGAATCAGTATAGGAGACTCATATGCTCCCAGGAGCCAAGGTGCCAAGCATAAGCTTGACAATGCCTCCCCGTTTTATTAAAGGGTAAACAGAGATAGACAACGCTGTGAACAGGATTTGAACCTGTGCAGGGAAACCCCATTGGATTTCAAGTCCAACACCTTAACCACTCGGCCATCACAGCACATTTGTTCCAAAGATGCTGTCATGCTTGCTTCTAGCATGCTGATTGGTGAGTGGACAATCACCCTACCCCTATACAGACACTAGCCTTCAAGGAGCAAAAACCCCTTTCCTTGTGCAAGACCACACCGTTTTTTGCATTGGACAGTCAATATCTAGAGATTGGACAAACTTTAAAATGAAAGCCACATAAATATTACTTTCGTAAGTGGTACCAAGAGCCTCAGTTAATCTTCCTACGATAAGTGACAAAAGGTAAAGGAGGTCTTGCACCAGGTCTCAATTTACTAATCAATTAAAGTAACACTCAGCACAGACTCCAAACCCAAAAAATAACAACCAACAAAACCTAACATAATCTCCTTTTTTTATTTTCTTCTTTTATCTTATATCACAACTGTAGACCATGACAAATTAAATAGAAAATCGCTATATTCTTTTCTTGGGCTGCAGCCATGTTTTCTCCCCCTCTGATTCTAGTGCAGCTGAGCCAGGAAGTTAAGGCGGAGGGGGCTTGGTTTAGGCTACATAATTTACGTCTACCCAGTAAGAGTAGCCAATTTGTTGGAAGAAATCTCCTAGTTACCAATTGTATAAAATAAAAGCGCTAACAGTCCCAGCTATGGAACATACATAGCATTAGCAATAGTACATACATAGAACCTGCCATAATACCAATTAGTGTTTACGTAGCTAATTGGGGCTCGTTTAAAGCTTTACAGGGAAAGGCACTCAAGTTTTCCTAGACACCTATGTGGAGGCATTTAGATGACACTATTACTGTCTTCATGCCACTAAGGGGACAAAATTACTGTGTAGGGCACACAATAGAAAGATTCATGTGTGGAAAACCTTCTGGGGCACTGTATAAAACTAATACTTTTGGAGTAACTATAGTTAAGACACTATTATTTCTGGAGTGGAGTACAGTATTTGGGGGAGTACTTTACAACATAGCAAGTACAGGAATGTGGGCATCTGGGGCAGCTACAGGCAGGGTGATAGGTAAAGGAGTGGAAAGTACTTTTAAAGGGGAGGCAGGGTCTGAAGTGTGAGGAGAGGGTGTAGAATAGTAAAAGAGGGAGCTGGAAAAGCAAGGTGCTAAAGATGTCTACTCCGCAAACTCTGCAGAGATTTGTCATGGTTTGGAGACGTTATCATGGCAGCCTGGGCCTGATGAAGAAGAAAAGATGGAAAGTTAACTTCTCCAATTAGAGGAGATGTCAACTTGAGTCACTGGATTGAATTGTATTCTAGTACATTAGCCTATGTGCTAAGAGAAAATAGAATTTTTTTTCGGTCTCCTCTAAGTAGGCCCTAACAACGTTCAATTTGACAAGCTGCGGATAGCCATCATCAACAAGTTCTTGTGGAGGGTTCCATGGTGTAATGGTTAGCACTCTGGACTCTGAATCCAGCGATCCGAGTTCAAATCTCGGTGGGACCTATCTTTTTGAATTCTTGTGTTCTCTTACTTTCGTTAAATTGCTTGTTTTTACACAATACTCCACTCTTCATTGCGATTAGATTTCTATTGAGGTGCAAGCTATTGTATTTCACAATGAAAAAAAGACATAGCTATTTGCTTCGCATGTAACCAGCTCACAGAATACTGAAAATTGGAACGACAAGACGTGAAGTTAGAATCAGTATAGGAGACTCATATGCTCCCAGGAGCCAAGGTGCCAAGCATAAGCTTGACAATGCCTCCCCGTTTTATTAAAGGGTAAACAGAGATAGACAACACTGTGAACAGGATTTGAACCTGTGCGGGGAAACCCCATTGGATTTCAAGTCCAACGCCTTAACCACTCAGCCATCACAGCACATTTGTTCCAAAGATGCTGTCATGCTTGCTTCTAGCATGCTGATTGGTGAGTGGACAATCACCCTACCCCTATACAGACACTAGCCTTCAAGGAGCAAAAACCCCTTTCCTTGTGCAAGACCACACCGTTTTTTGCATTGGACAGTCAATATCTAGAGATTGGACAAACTTTAAAATGAAAGCCACATAAATATTACTTTCGTAAGTGGTACCAAGAGCCTCAGTTAATCTTCCTACGATAAGTGACAAAAGGTAAAGGAGGTCTTGCACCAGGTCTCAATTTACTAATCAATTAAAGTAACACTCAGCACAGACTCCAAACCCAAAAAATAACAACCAACAAAACCTAACATAATCTCCTTTTTTTATTTTCTTCTTTTATCTTATATCACAACTGTAGACCATGACAAATTAAATAGAAAATCGCTATATTCTTTTCTTGAGCTGCAGCCATGTTTTCTCCCCCTCTGATTCTAGTGCAGCTGAGCCAGGAAGTTAAGGCGGAGGGGGCTTGGTTTAGGCTACATAATTTACGTCTACCCAGTAAGAGTAGCCAATTTGTTGGAAGGAATCTCCTAGTTACCAATTGTATAAAATAAAAGCGCTAACAGTCCCAGCTATGGAACATACATAGCATTAGCAATAGTACATACATAGAACCTGCCATAATACCAATTAGTGTTTACGTAGCTAATTGGGGCTCGTTTAAAGCTTTACAGGGAAAGGCACTCAAGTTTTCCTAGACACCTATGTGGAGGCATTTAGAGGACACTATTACTGTCTTCATGCCACTAAGGGGACAAAATTACTGTGTAGGGCACACAATGGAAAGATTCATGTGTGGAAAACCTTCTGGGGCACTGTATAAAACTAATACTTTTGGAGTAACTATAGTTAAGACACTATTATTTCTGGAGTGGAGTACAGTATTTGGGGGAGTACTTTACAACATAGCAAGTACAGGAATGTTGGCATCTGGGGCAGCTACAGGCAGGGTGATAGGTAAAGGAGTGGAAAGTACTTTTAAAGGGGAGGCAGGGTCTGAAGTGTGAGGAGAGGGTGTAGAATAGTAAAAGAGGGAGCTGGAAAAGCAAGGTGCTAAAGATGTCTACTCCGCAAACTCTGCAGAGATTTGTCATGGTTTGGAGAAGTTATCATGGCAGCCTGGGCCTGATGAAGAAGAAAAGATGGAAAGTTAACTTCTCCAATTAGAGGAGATGTCAACTTGAGTCACTGGATTGAATTGTATTCTAGTACATTAGCCTATGTGCTAAGAGTAAATAGAATTTTTTTTCGGTCTCCTCTAAGTAGGCCCTAACAACGTTCAATTTGACAAGCTGTGGATAGCCATCATCACCAAGTTCTTGTGGAGGGTTCCATGGTGTAATGGTTAGCACTCTGGACTCTGAATCCAGCGATCCGAGTTCAAATCTCGGTGGGACCTATCTTTTTGAATTCTTGTGTTCTCTTACTTTCGTTAAATTGCTTGTTTTTACACAATACTCCACTCTTCATTGTGGCAAAACCATCATTCTAAAATATAACTTTTAATAATAATATATAAAATAGTCAATACATCCCTCTAATATAATTTGATAATAAATGATAAAGCGAAAAAGGAAAATAAATCAAAAACTAGGGTCAGGTTGGTGTTAGCAATAGATTAGTAGATGTTAGTAGAACCTACTAAGGGGTTATAGCCCTACTTCTGGCCCTAGTGTAGTGGCCCTGCCTAATTACGGAATAGCCGCCCCGATAGGGGCGATCCCGTTGCTCGTGCCTCCTATTGTCCCTGGTAGGCCCTATCGTGGGGTGATTACCTGTATAATGGGGGACCCTATAGGATGACCTGGGCTAATCTACACACAGAAAATAAATTATTATTGTAAAACATATATATACCCAAGATGGGTGATGAACAACCTAAGTGTCAAGTTGATATGAGAGAAAATAATAAATAATAAGAGTGAAATGTCCAATTGTCCCTACGCGTTTCGCCTGGTTGGTGTCAGGCTCATCAGGGGACATATTTGACAAGGAGTACCTATCACCAAGAAGTCTTACAAATATTAATACATATATATAAATTTCTTTTCTTTTTATTTTTCCTTTAGAGATACACGAACAAATATCCGAATCTAGAATCAGATAGACCAAAAGTTAGGAATAGTAGTGATCAATCAATTCAATGAGATTATCAAACTACTTGTGGGTAGGCCAATAGCTAGAGATAATGAAGTTACTGATCAATCAATTCAATAAGATTATCATAAAACTGATTATTAACAGCAGGTAGTCAGTAAAGGAGTGTGAATAGGAGTTTTCAATAATGATAGTGATAGAAAAAACACCCAAAATATTCACACATCTCACGCTTAACGATATAGCCAGACTGGGATAAACCAAATCATATATCTAGGTATCAAATCCTCAGTCAAACCCAATAAGAACTATGCCTATAAATTATAGCCCCATCACAACATTAGGACATCGTGCCTCTGACAGATGTCAAATAGGACACATAAATACATTTGTCAATTATAGCAACATGATGTTAGCTATATAATCGGCTCAAATGATGGCAGCCGATATGTATCAAGGTTACAAACATAAAGCATCACCAATCGCTATGTGATATCAAGCAGTAGCGGATAGGATCCGCCGATAATACTTGCATGCCCTTATGTGACTTAGATAGATAAGTGGTGGTGTCCGTAGATGTTGATACCAGTATTGACAACGAGGTGACCCAGAGTGGTGGCGTCCGGCAGATGAGCGGCGAGGTTATGCCGCCGTGTCCGCTTTTTAAAGCCATGACTTCCGGGTATCGGATCATGTGACTAGCTCACCTGATCATGATGTCAGAGAGCGTCCGACGTCACAAGGGCATTAGCCCCTTGAAGGGTAGACCCATAGTCTCTGGGATTGAGAGTCTTACCCATCATGCTGGTATATATATTGATAAAATCTTACGTCCCTTTGTATCCACACTTCCCTCCTATCTACGGGATACGACTGATTTACTGCAAAGAGTTGAGGGTGTTACTATAGAACATGATAGCTGGTTTGCTTCTATAGATGTTGAAGCGCTATACACCTCTATCCCTCATGACAAGGGCTTATCAGCAGTTAAATACTTCCTGGATTCCAGATCTGTGGACTTACACCAACATAATTTATTTACCCTTCAGCTGGTTAATTTCATTCTGACACACAACTACTTTATTTTTGAGGACCGTTTCTACCACCAGCTCAGGGGTACTGCGATGGGTAGCCCTTGTGCACCGACGTATGCCAACTTACTCCTGGGCTGGTGGGAGGATACAGTTGTGTTCACCGAATCTATGATATCTTGGACCAGATACATCACACTCTGGTCCAGATTCATAGACGATATCTTTCTTCTATGGTCTGGGACAGCTAGTGAATTTCAGCAATTTATGGATACACTAAACTCCAACCATATTGGATTGTTCTTTACTTGTGAAATACATCATAATACCATCAACTTTTTGGATGTATGTCTAGAAAGAGACGAGTACAACTGTATCAAGACGACCCTGTTTAGAAAAAAGACCTCTACCAATAGTCTTTTACGATGGGAGAGTTACCATCCCATCCCCCTGAAAAGGGGTATCCCGAAGGGTCAGTTCTTGAGAGTTCGTAGAAATTGTTCAGACAATAAGAGTTTCAAACATGAAGCATCCAAACTCTTTGACCGGTTTAAACAGAGGGGTTATCCCAGTGCATGTCTATATCAAGCATGGGATTGGGCTGAATCAAGGGATCGTACTGCTTTGTTACGTCCAAAAATTAAAACAACAAGTCCACAAGACCCAATAAGAATTGTGGGTACCTTTGATTCAGAATCCCAGCAGGTTCGGGACATTCTGAACCGCTATTGGTCTCTGTTAAAGACAGATCCTGATTTAACAAAAGTGGTGTCTGAAAATCCAGCTATAACCTATAGACGTGGGCGCAATGTTGGCGACACGTTAGTCCACAGTCACTTTGAGCCCCCAGACAAGAACACTTGGTTGTCTAATAGACAGACGGGCACATACAAGTGTGGCAAATGTAAAGCCTGTACGTATATAGCCGTGGGTAACACCTTCTCCAACAGTATGGGAAATCGAACCTTTTATGCCCGCTGTTTTGCCAATTGTAATACCTCTGGGGTTATATACATGGCTCAATGTGACTGTGGACTGAAGTATATAGGCAAGACCAAAAGGATTTTCAAAAAACGTATCCTAGAACACATCGGGGATATCCGTAATAAACGGGATAAACCCGTTTCAAGACATATATGGAGTAGACATGCAGGATCTGACAAAACTTTACATTTCTCTATGATAGAGGTAATTAAAATGTCTAAAAGAGGTGGTGACTTGGATAGATTGTTAAAACAAAAAGAATCAAGGTGGATCTTTAGGCTAAATACTGTCATACCAATTGGTCTAAATGAATCAATAGATTTTGCGTGTTTTATTTAAGTCGTCCTATCTATCTTATAGGATCATCATATCCTTTATATCATAATAAATTTTGAAATAGGGGGGACTAATCTTTTTATATAATCACCCCAAAACTATATATTTTATGTCAATCACCCTATAATTATTCTATCAAAATGGGATATTATTATTAATTTATCAGCCTAAAATATTATTACCTGATAATTATGAATGGACTACTGTCATATGATATTACATCTATGTGGTTGTCATTGACATCTACTTACTCATTTCTCAGTATATCCATATGGTTAGGAATAACACTTGATGCCACCCATATACTAGTTTTACACATTGAGCATCCTCTATGTATCGATAAATAACTATTAGATTTTACTAGGGGCCCTATCTAATAAGCATGTGACCGGCTGTATAAGATAAATCGCATGATCGATAAAGCGGTCACTACGGTGCAGACCTTGTTACACGCTATTGTTTTGATCATGTACCAGCATGTGACGTTATACGTCACCTGACATCGCGATCACATGGGACCCCCTGTCACCGTATACCCGGAAGTAACAACAGACGCATAGAGGTCAATTGATGCACCTGACGTCAGACGTTATTCCTCCCATGCTCCACTGAGAGCTGGGTGCTTGCGTCTGACGTCGGACGCTCTCTGACATCATGATCAGGTGAGCTAGTCACATGATCCGATACCCGGAAGTCATGGCTTTAAAAAGCGGACACGGCGGCATAACCTCGCCGCTCATCTGCCGGACGCCACCACTCTGGGTCACCTCGTTGTCAATACTGGTATCAACATCTACGGACACCACCACTTATCTATCTAAGTCACATAAGGGCATGCAAGTATTATCGGCGGATCCTATCCGCTACTGCTTGATATCACATAGCGATTGGTGATGCTTTATGTTTGTAACCTTGATACATATCGGCTGCCATCATTTGAGCCGATTATATAGCTAACATCATGTTGCTATAATTGACAAATGTATTTATGTGTCCTATTTGACATCTGTCAGAGGCACGATGTCCTAATGTTGTGATGGGGCTATAATTTATAGGCATAGTTCTTATTGGGTTTGACTGAGGATTTGATACCTAGATATATGATTTGGTTTATCCCAGTCTGGCTATATCGTTAAGCGTGAGATGTGTGAATATTTTGGGTGTTTTTTCTATCACTATCATTATTGAAAACTCCTATTCACACTCCTTTACTGACTACCTGCTGTTAATAATCAGTTTTATGATAATCTTATTGAATTGATTGATCAGTAACTTCATTATCTCTAGCTATTGGCCTACCCACAAGTAGTTTGATAATCTCATTGAATTGATTGATCACTACTATTCCTAACTTTTGGTCTATCTGATTCTAGATTCGGATATTTGTTCGTGTATCTCTAAAGGAAAAATAAAAAGAAAAGAAATTTATATATATGTATTAATATTTGTAAGACTTCTTGGTGATAGGTACTCCTTGTCAAATATGTCCCCTGATGAGCCTGACACCAACCAGGCGAAACGCGTAGGGACAATTGGACATTTCACTCTTATTATTTATTATTTTCTCTCCTATCAACTTGACACTTAGGTTGTTCATCACCCATCTTGGGTATATATATGTTTTACAATAATAATTTATTTTCTGTGTGTAGATTAGCCCAGGTCATCCTATAGGGTCCCCCATTATACAGGTAATCACCCCACGATAGGGCCTACCAGGGACAATAGGAGGCACGAGCAACGGGATCGCCCCTATCGGGGCGGCTATTCCGTAATTAGGCAGGGCCACTACACTAGGGCCAGAAGTAGGGCTATAACCCCTTAGTAGGTTCTACTAACATCTACTAATCTATTGCTAACACCAACCTGACCCTAGTTTTTGATTTATTTTCCTTTTTCGCTTTATCATTTATTATCAAATTATATTAGAGGGATGTATTGACTATTTTATATATTATTATTAAAAGTTATATTTTAGAATGATGGTTTTGCTGTGAACTCTCAAGTTGACAACCGATTTCTACTATAGAATCCCATGAACAGGATTATGTTCAAACCTGTGAATACACTCTTCATTGTGATTAGATTTCTATCGAGGTGCAAGCTATTGTATTTCACAATGAAAAAAAGACATAGCTATTTGCTTTGCATGTAACCAGCTCACAGAATACTGAAAATTGGAACAACAAGACGTGAAGTTAGAATCAGTATAGGAGACTCATATGCTCCCAGGAGCCAAGGTGCCAAGCATAAGCTTGACAATGCCTCCCCGATTTATTAAAGGGTAAACAGAGGTAGACAACGCTGTGAACAGGATTTCAACTTGTGGAGGGAAACCCCATTGGATTTCAAGTCCAACACCTTAACCACTCAGCCATCACAGCACATTTGTTCAAAAGATGCTGTCATGCTTGCTTCTAGCATGCTGATTGGTGAGTGGACAATCACCCTACCCCTATACAGACACTAGCCTTCAAGGAGCAAAAACCCCTTTCCTTGTGCAAGACCACACCGTTTTTTGCATTGGACAGTCAATATCTAGAGATTGGACAAACTTTAAAATTAAAGACACATAAATATTACTTTCGTAAGTGGTACCAAGAGCCTCAGTTAATCTTCCTACGATAAGTGACAAAAGGTAAAGGAGGTCTTGCACCAGGTCTCAATTTACTAATCAATTAAAGTAACACTCAGCACAGACTCCAAACCCAAAAAAGAACAACCAACAAAACCTAACATAATCTCCTTTTTTTATTTTCTTCTTTTATCTTATATCACAACTGTAGACCATGACAAATTAAATAGAAAATTGCTATATTCTTTTCTTGGGCTGCAGCCATGTTTTCTCCCCCTCTGATTCTAGTGCAGCTGAGCCAGGAAGTTAAGGCGGAGGGGGCTTGGTTTAGGCTACATAATTTACGTCTACCCAGTAAGAGTAGCCAATTTGTTGGAAGGAATCTCCTAGTTACCAATTGTATAAAATAAAAGCGCTAACAGTCCCAGCTATGGAACATACATAGCATTAGCAATAGTACATACATAGAACCTGCCATAATACCAATTAGTGTTTACGTAGCTAATTGGGGCTCGTTTAAAGCTTTACAGGGAAAGGCACTCAAGTTTTCCTAGACACCTATGTGGAGGCATTTAGAGGACACTATTACTGTCTTCATGCCACTAAGGGGACAAAATTACTGTGTAGGGCACACAATGGAAAGATTCATGTGTGGAAAACCTTCTGGGGCACTGTATAAAACTAATACTTTTGGAGTAACTATAGTTAAGACACTATTATTTCTGGAGTGGAGTACAGTATTTGGGGGAGTACTTTACAACATAGCAAGTACAGGAATGTGGGCATCTGGGGCAGCTACAGGCATGGTGATAGGTAAAGTAGTGGAAAGTACTTTTAAAGGGGAGGCAGGGTCTGAAGTGTGAGGAGAGGGTGTAGAATAGTAAAAGAGGGAGCTGGAAAAGCAAGGTGCTAAAGATGTCTACTCTGCAAACTCTGCAGAGATTTGTCATGGTCAGGAGAACTTATCATGGCAGCCTGGGCCTGATGAAGAAGAAAAGATGGAAAGTTAACTTCTCCAATTAAGAGGAGATGTCAACTTGAGTCACTGGATTGAATTGTACTCTAGTACATTAGCCTATGTGCTAAGAGTAAATATAATTTTTTTCGGTCTCCTCTAAGTAGGCCCTAACAACGTTCAATTTGACAAGCTGTGGATAGCCATCATCAACAAGTTCTTGTGGAGGGTTCCATGGTGTAATGGTTAGCACTCTGGACTCTGAATCCAGCGATCCGAGTTCAAATCTCAGTAGGACCTATCTTTTTGAATTCTTGTGTTCTCTTACTTTCGTTAAATTGCACTCTTCATAGCAATTAGATTTCTATCGAGGTGCAAGCTATTGTATTTCACAATGAAAAAAAGACATAGCTATTTGCTTCGCATGTAACCAGCTCACAGAATACTGAAAATTGGAACGACAAGACATGAAGATAGAATCATTATCAGAGACTCATATGCTCCCAGGAGCCAAGCATAAGCTTGACAATACCCTACACCCCCCCCTCCTCCCGGTTTTATTAAAGAGTAGCCAGAGATAAACATCACTGTGAACAGGATTTGAACCTGTGCAGGAAAACCCCATTGGATTTCAACTTCATCTTAACCACTCGGCCATCACAGCACATTTATTCCAAAGATGCTGTCACGGTTGCTTCTAGCATCCTGATTGGTGAGTGGACAATTGTAGTGTCCCACTAGGTTAAGGTGGGCACTACACAAGGGTTAATATGTCTATTTCATTAATGTGATGTGTTTATGTTCATTTCCCTGTGTTATCTGGGTGTCAGGCCTGTTAGGGTGTAGTTTAGCCTCCTAGACGTTAGAGGGAGCTAGAGAGCCCTGAGGATATATAGGTAGGCTTAGACAGGGAAGTGGCAGTTCAGTCCAGGTGGCTAGAAGTGTAACCTAGTCAGCCTGAAGTTCCTGATCTAAGATTAGCTCAGAAGAGTCACCCCAGTAGAAGAATTTGCCTCCTGGGAGAAGCCTGCAGTTACCCTCAAACCAAGCAGAGACACTGCAACCAGTTAAGAAAAGTAAGCTAATGGGCAGAGGGACTATAAAGTTAGAGCAAGGATTAATATGAGAGGAAGAATAATTACCAAGGATTAAAGCCAGCATTTAGGCATACAGGCCTTGGGATAGAAAGCCAGACAGAAGTGAGAAGGTACAGCCTAGTCTGAGCGTGTGTATTGCTATTACCCTTCAAGTATCTTGCAAGATAATACCTGCCAATACTGAAATAAGCCTGCTTGTGAAGCATATGATATAAGGGACTGCATTACCATCTTGATGTACAAAGTTGGACTGTTATAAGTAAAGCAACTTTTGGTTCACCATATCATCTGTGTACCTCACTTATTGCTACTGGAAACCGGTGTGCCACCGTTACAGGCACTGGCATCACGATCCTTAAAGGGACCTTGCTCCAGGCACTTAAAACACCTGCAACATCCAGGGCACCTCATCCACCATCAGGCCTGGTCCCTACATACAGAGTGTGCCCCAGAGGAACTTTGTGTCAGCCTCTCCTTCACTGTCGCATGCCTGCCCAGAGTTCGCCTATGAACAGTGAGTAACCCTCGATTGCCCATAACCGTGACCTCACTTCGCAATACCCTTCAGGTCTGGCGTGCTGTATAAATTGGCGTCACGAACAGGATCCGATCATTTCTGCGCCATTGTGGAATATAAAAACTGTGTGCCATTATCTACCTAAAAAGTCACTAAGCCCTACTTGTTTATTTAAAAAAATTGCTGGGCCAAAGGACTGTAATAATTGCGGTGTGAAGATTATATTATTGCATGGACTGTTTGCCGTTTATTTAAGCCACTGCTTGCTGTCAGTGAATAGACAGCGTTTTGCTCAAAGATGGCCACTTAACCTGACCGGATTAAAAGTGTGCCTCGTTGTGCCCGTTTGGTGCGAAAAAGGACAAGGTGAAGTTACCGCCCAGCCTGCAAGGAGGAAAAAACGCTGCCCTGTCTGGAAAAAGTACCGCCTACCTGAATCCCGGAGCTGCAAGAGGCCGCGCCTACCTTCTGACGCTGAGCGTGGGACTCCCGTCTGACGTAGCCACGCATCTTGCGAGACTTGGAGCGAGCACCGCCGGAGTAAGTACTAACTTTATCCTTCACCGGCCCCCTTCTGATTACTATAGCGGCCCCGACCCCTGCCAGGGTATCGGAGAGGGTCCTCCCCTAGTGACAAGAGACTTGATCTTAAAAAAAAAAAACTGACATTTTAGCTCCGGTCCTATCCGCTGTCATTTAAAGGGCCATACCCATCTAGTTACACTATGTCCGCACCTGAAGGAGCAGGGCAGGCGGCCCCAGATGTGCCTTCTGAAGTGCCCGCAACTGACAATAGGGAACCTGCCGCCGCGGCAGCATCAAGCCTGATGCCATTGACCATGCCGTATTATTTTGGGGCCCCCTGGTTTCCACGATATTCAGGGGAAGCCCACAAGTTAAAGGACTTTAGAGACCAGATACTAGCCTTATTCCGGCTCTACCCTATATCTGCGGAACAACAAATGGAGATCCTCCTAGCCCAGTTAGAAGGGGCCGCCCGCAGGGAAGTCATGTCATGGCTCCGTTCTGAAAAGAGTAGCCTGGAGCAAATTTTTGATCGCCTTGGCACCACATTTGAGGTCAGAACGGTGTCCGAAGTTAAAATGCGATTCTTCAGCAGGAAGCAGCAGCCTAGGGAGTCGATTCGCTATTTTGCTCTGTCCTTACAAGAGACCCTGAGGGCTGTGGTCCAGGTGGACCCCAAGGAAGCTGAGGACCAGGACAGGACTCTTAGAGAACAGTTCATTGCGGGTATAAGTACTGAGCATTTAAAGGGCCAGCTGAGGATGGTGTCAGCTCAACACCCCAATTGTGCATTTTTGGACTTTAAAGAGCTGGCCATCAGCATTCTAGGCCAGAACCTGGCAGCAGGGCCAGCAGCCTCGCCTGAACCTCAGTTTTGTCAACCAAAAACTGTCAATGTGGGGCCGGCTGGAGTCAGTCAAGCCACTCAGGCTCCAGTAACAGATGTAGTGGCAGCACTAATGGAGCAAGTGAACCATCTCACTCTGAGCTTAGAGAAAGTATGTAAGAAGATAGAGGAGTGGGAGAAACCATTGTTGTTAGAAGATGAAGGCCCTTTTCTTCCAAGGCTCCCACCTGCATATAGGGATGTATACCCAAAAGAACCTGATGGACGACCGAGTTATCGGTCTAGAAATCAAAAGCAGCCTGTTTGCCACTATTGTAAAAAATATGGACATACTGAATCAATGTGCTGGCAATTAAACGGGCAACCCCTGAGGCAGAGGACCGCCCCTCGGGAGGTAGAACAGTAGGTCCAAAGGATCCAAGCTGGATGCCTAAATACGTGGGATCCCATCCAAAAATTAAAATATGTATCAACGGGATACCCTGTGAAGCCCTGCTGGATACGGGGTCACAGGTCACCACCATCCAACGACCTGCCTTTGACAAGTTCTGGGATCCAAGTCTCCTCACCCAGCCACAGAGTCCTGGCTAGATATCATTGCCAGCAACGGTAAGCCAGTGAAAGTCCATGGGTACTGGGAACCTACTCTTCAGGTGGGAGAGGCCACCTTTCCACAGCAAGGTGTGATTGTGGTACAAGCAGGAGATAAAGGAGGACTCGCTGTGATCCTAGGGACTAATGTCCTTAAAAACTGTTACTCCGAAGTGCTTGAAGCATTGAACCAAACTATATCCTCAGCCTCGCCTGCTTCTAGAAGAGTCATTCAAAAGACTATCAGCGTACTGTGCGCTCAACAAAGGTTCGCCAACAAAAAAGGGGAAATTTGTACTGTCCAGGTCCGGGACAACCGGCCGGTAATCCTGCCTCCGAATTCCCAGATCATCCTGTGGTGCCGTGCAGTGTTAGGGATCCAGGGCCAGGACTATCAAGCCCTAGTGGAACCTATCCAGATTGAGAATCATCCCTTCGTACGGACAGCCAAGAGTCTGGTGACCGTGTCCCAAGGTAAAGTGCCTGTCCATTTAATTAATTTTGGTGATCACCCCGTTACTCTTTTTAAGCACTGCCCCGTTGCTCAGCTTTTCCAGGTGTCTTTCCAGGATGTGATCCGTCTGCCTGCCACGGAGGCGTTCCAGACCACACAGAGCAGCAGCGCCACTGCCAGCGCCCCGACAACATCCTGGTGGGAAGAGCTTCATGTGGGGAACGAATCCATCCCGAAGGAGCAAATAGAGGGAGTTCTGAAGCTAGCGAGGGAACATCACACGGCTTTCAGCAAGCACTCCACGGACTTTGGAGAGGTTAGTGTAATCCAACATACCATACCCACTGGCTCTCATCCTCCTATCAAGGAGAGACACAGACCCATACAACCTACTACTTATCATTCTGTGAAGGAGATGATACAAGAGATGAAAGACTCTAATATAATCCGGGACAGTCACAGTCCCTGGGCTGCGCCCCTAGTCCTTGTTCGAAAGAAAGATGGCAGTATAAGGTTCTGCGTGGATTACAGAAAGATCAATCAAATCACCCACAAAGATGCTTATCCATTACCACGCATTGAGGAGTCCTTGACTGCCCTGGGGTCATCAGCCTATTTCTCCACCCTGCACTTAACTAGTGGGTACTGGCAAGTACCTATGGCCCCAGAAGATCGAGAAAAGACCACTTTCACTACACCTATGGGCCTGTTTGAATTTAACTACACGCCGTTTGGATTGTGTAACGCTCCAGGGACATTCCAACGGCTGATGGAACGTTGTTTAGGCCATAGGAACTTTGAAACTGTATTGTTATATTTAGATGACGTTATTATATACTCCAAGACGTATGAGGACCACCTAAAACACCTGGCGGAAGTGTTCCAAGTCCTCACTAAATATGGCCTCAAAATCAAGCCATCCAAGTGCCACCTGTTGAAACCAGCAGTAAAATACCTAGGGCACGTTGTCAGTGCCGAAGGAGTACAGCCTGATCCTGATAAACTTGCTGCTGTCCGAAATTGGCCGACTCCTACCACCGTGAAAGAGGTGAGAAGCTTTCTCAGCTTTGCAGGGTATTATAGGCGTTTCATCCCGCATTTCGCACAAATTGCGGATCCAATCCAGGAACTCCTGAGGGGGCATCCAAAGAAGAGTCCAAAGACTCCTATTCCTGTTGAGCGGAACGAAGAACGGGAGATTGCCTTTCAGCTCCTAAAAACAAAGCTGACCGAACCCCCTGTCCTGGGTTACCCGGATTATCAGAAGCCGTTCCACCTCTACACAGATGCTAGTAAAAGAGGCCTGGGGGCCGTGTTGGCTCAAGTGCAAGATAACAAGGAGAGGGTAATTGCCTACGCCAGCAGATCCCTGAATGGAGCTGAGAAAAACGACCAGAACTACAGTTCCTTCAAGCTGGAGTTTGCCTTAGTGTGGGCTGTGACCGAAAAGTTCAAAGACTATCTCGCTGCCACACCATTTGTTGCCTTCACGGACAATAACCCCCTCGCGCATCTGAATACCGCCAAAGATGGGCCTCCCGGCTTGCCAACTGTGACTTCACTGTGAAATACCGGGCAGGCCGCTCCAATGAAAATGCTGATGCCCTGTCTCGGCTCCCCACTACAGAAGCCCCAGATGAACCAAGGGATGCCTGGGAAGAAGTGGGAATGCCGGCATTTTACAAAAAATTTGCTCAGCAAGATAATGTTCGCACTGAAAACCACTCCGCTGCGGATCCTTCCTCATCAGATATTCCTGAGTCCAGGGGCGACCAAGAAAGGTGGATTAAGCTCCAGTCCGAAAGTAGAGTCCTCGGTGAACTGCTCGACTTCCTTACCAGTGGGAGAACTCCTGAGAGAGTCCGCAGGAAGAGTGCAGACCCAGAACTAATGAGACTGTGGAGACATCGCCACCAACTCTTCCTTCAAAAAGGCCTGTTGCTCAGGAGGAGCCTGGATCCAGTGACCTGTGATAGGATATATCAGATCCTCATACCACGTCGAGATGCCAGTCTGGTGTTAGAAATGTATCACAACCAGTCCGGACACTTCGGCATGCAGAAGACTGAGGCCACCATTCGCAGAAGATTCTATTGGATTGGGATGAGAGAAGACATTGAGAGATGGTGCCGAGAATGCACTGCCTGTGCCGTGGGCCGAAGTGAACGCCATGACCAGAGGGCGCCTCTCCATCCCATTGTAAGTAAAACTCCTTTATAACTTGTTGCTATTGATCATGTGAAATTGGAGCCGAGTCGCTCAAGGTATACTTATGCCATGACCATTATTGATCACTTCACTAAGTTTGTCGTAGCAGTGCCTGTGAAAGACCTGACAGCTAAGACTACAGCAGAGGCATTCTGGAAGCATTTCCTCCTGCCCTACGGCTGCCCAGAGAGAATCCTCACCGACCAAGGGTCTGCGTTTGAGTCACATCTGTTCCAAGAGATGTGCCTGCTGCATAATTGCCAGAAAGTCCGGACCACCGCCTATCATCCGCAAGGTAACGGACTCTGTGAAAAGATGAATCAAACTCTCATTGAAATGCTGAGGGTAGTACCCCCAGAGACAAGGGGTAATTGGCCTACTCTGCTGCCACAACTCATGTATACCTATAACAACACAATTCACTGCTCCACCGGTTACACACCTTTCTATCTGATGTTCGGCCGTCAAGGGAGGTTGCCTGCTGATCACTCCCTAGATGTACAAGTGCCAGATGTTATTAACCCACTACCACAGACTGATTGGGTAGTGGAGCACCAAAGACGTCTCCTCAATGCCAAAGAGATCGTTCAGGAACGCATGGAGAATGCCCGGGAGCGACAGCAAAGAGACTATGACCTGGCTGCTCATGCAGAACCCTTAACTCTAGGAGACCTGGTGTGGTTGAAGAACAACCATCGAACCAGCAAATTGGACAGTAAGTGGGAGAGGATTCCCTATGTCATTTCTGCCATTCCTAACGCTGAGGCTCACATTTACCAAATCTCCAGAGAAGGTAAAGGCTCCCAAGTTGTACATAGAAATCGTTTAAAACCCTGTATAGAAGGAGAACCTGCAGCAGAGGACATTGAGCCAGAGTCCCCTGAGGCCGAGTTGCCAGCCCAACCTGCTGATCCTATGCAGGCTGTTGAGAACCTGATACATGACAAAAATCCACTCCATTGGTTTCTCACACCCTGGTTAAATCTGGTAGTACCAGCTCCTGTTCCAGCCAGTTCTCCATCCCAGGAGGAACCCACTTCAGCTCCGGCTATTTCTCCACCTCAGAATGACCTGCCCCAGCGTGTGCCTGAAAGAGCTCCAGAGTCTGTGGACTCCTCCAACCCTCCTGAACCAAGTCAGGAGGAATCTCCGCCAGTAAGAAGGTCCACGTGGTCTACCAAGGGGCACCCACCTGTGAGATTTGGGGACTACATTATGGGCCCAGGTAGCCCCTCACGGGAAACCCCTGTTTAACCCTCTACAAACCTCGGGTATGGACTCATTTTGTTCTTTGAGCCTCCAGGGACTTGTGTTATTTGCATTTTTCTATGGACTATCCTGGTATCCTTGATACGCTGCACCAGGTCATCGCCCCCTGTTCCCTTATATTATCCTGAGAGAAGAGAACGACGCCCCTTTTCACCGCACTTTCCAATGGAACTGTTTGGTATATTTATGCTGCTAACGTGGTGATTACTGTATATGCCTGTTCTCCATTTTGTCTTTCAGGCTGCAGTTTCCAGCTGGGCGGACCCCTTATATTGCGCCGAGGACGGGCAACGTCATAGCATGGGGGTATGTAGTGTCCCACTAGGTAAAGGTGGGCACTAGACAAGGGTTAATATGTCTATTTCATTAATGTGATGTGTTTATGTTCATTTCCCTGTGTTATCTGGGTGTCAGGCCTGTTAGGGTGTAGTTTAGTCTCCTAAACGTTAGAGGGAGCTAGAGAGCCCTGAGGATATATAGGTAGTCCCAGACAGGGAAGTGGCAGTTCAGTCCAGGTGGCTAGAAGTGTAACCTAGTCAGCCTGAAGTTCCTGATCTAAGATTAGCTCAGAAGAGTCACCCCAGTAGAAGAATTTGCCTCCTGGGAGAAGCCTGCAGTTACCCTCAAACCAAGCAGAGACACTGCAACCAGCTAAGATAAGTAAGCTAATGGGCAGAGGGACTATAAAGTAAGAGCAAGGATTAATATGAGAGGAAGAATAATTACCAAGGATTAAAGCCAGCATTTAGGCATACGGGCCTTGGGATAGAAAGCCAGACAGAAGTGAGAAGGTACAGCCTAGTCTGAGCGTGTGTATTGCTATTACCCTCCAAGTATCTTGCAAGATAATACCTGCCAATACTGAAATAAGCCTGCTTGTGAAGCATATGATATAAGGGACTGCATTACTATCTTGATGTACAAAGTTGGACTGTTATAAGTAAAGCAACGTTTGGTTCACCATATCATCTGTGTACCTCACTTATTGCTACTGGAAACAACTGTAGACCATGACAAATTAAATAGAAAATCGCTATATTCTTTTCTTGGGCTGCAGCCATGTTTTCTCCCCCTCTGATTCTAGTGCAGCTGAGCCAGGAAGTTAAGGCGGAGGGGG
Organism: Bufo bufo; assembly: GCF_905171765.1. Taxonomy (NCBI): domain Eukaryota; kingdom Metazoa; phylum Chordata; class Amphibia; order Anura; family Bufonidae; genus Bufo; species Bufo bufo. The sequence continues at coordinate 810,724,743 of NC_053389.1, forward strand.
CTTGGTTTAGGCTACATAATTTACCTCTACCCAGTAAGAGTAGCCAATTTGTTGGAAGGAATCTCCTAGTTACCAATTATATAAAATAAAAGCGCTAACAGTCCCAGCTATGGAACATACATAGCATTAGCAATAATACATACATAGAACCAGCCATAATACTAATTAGTGTTTACGTAGCTAATTGGGGCTCGTTTAAAGCTTTACAGGGAAAGGCACTCAAGTTTTCCTAGACACCTATGTGGAGGCATTTAGAGGACACTATCAGTGATGGCCAGTTCACATTGTTCCCCCACGAACATATGCGGCTGCCATCTTTTTTCACAAGTCCGGCGAGGCACAGTTAAGCCCTTACTTGTGCCTGTGCGAGAGCCGGTCTAAAAAAAAGTGTGGTCAGCGGGAGCAGGCAGTTCCGAGATCAGCCACCGGGTGCCTTCATCGGGCTGTTCTCGGAACTTCCTGCTCCCGGTGACCGCATTTGCTTTCAGACCGGCTCACGGCATAGCCACGGGTAAGGGCTCACCTATGTCTCACTGGACTTATGAAAAAAGATGGCAGCCCGCATATGTTCGCGGGCGAACAATGCGAACTAACCATCACTGTACACTGTTACTGTCTTCATGCCACTAAGGGGACACAATTACTGTGTAGGGCACACAATGGAAAGATTCATGTGTGGAAAACCTTCTGGGGCACTGTGTAAAACTATTACTTTTGGAGTAACTATAGTTAAGACACTATTATTTCTGGAGTGGAGTACAGTATTTGGGGGAGTACTTTACAACATAGCAAGTACAGGAATGTGGGCATCTGGGGCAGCTACAGGCATGGTGATAGGTAAAGGAGTGAAAAGTAATGAAGTAATGAAAGAAGTAATAAGTACTATTTCTATTGGCCAAATATGACCACTTTAACTACTTTAAGCAGAAATTTATCAAACGCCATATTTGGATGTTGTAACGGTCACGTCCACACACACACAGGGGGAAGGGTAGTGACCACTGCGCTCCACCCTCACCCCTGGCCCTGCCTACTTGCCTCACGAGTCCTGATGACAGGGGACAACTGGACGGCAATCCCTAACTTAGGATATGTGCAGGGAAGACAGACAAGACAAAATACGGAACATGAACGGACCGGGTCAGAACCAAGAGAGCTACGCAGTACAACGGATTAAGCAAAGAATGGTCAGGAGAAGCCGGGGTCAAATACCAGGAGAGTAGCGAAGTACAAGAGGAGTCCTAAGAGAGTAGTCAGGTGGGAGCCGAGGTCACAATACCAGGATGTATGCGCAGTACAGGAGGAGCAGGCAGAGGATCGTCAGGGAACAGGATCAGGTAAATATTCAGTAGTCCAACAAATAGCCAGGAACCTAGAAATTAACAGGCAACCTGTAGCCAGCAGGCTGCCTGTATTTATAGTGGGGAGTGAGGGTCATGTGACGTGGCCAGCATCACATGACCGACAGACCAACCAGTCGAGCACCGAGTGATCAGCTCGGCGCTCAAGGCAGACTAGGAGCAGGGAGCCACCCAGCTAGTAAAGCCGCCAAGGGAATGAGGTCAAACACAGAACCTCATTCCAAAAGCTAAGCAACAGTTCTGCGGGCAATGGGGGACCGAGTGCACCTTCGGAACCCCGTGACAGATGTTCTCCATATGTTTCCATCTATTTCCACTATTACGGTAGATGCATTGGTTTTTAGTTAGGGACATTCAGATTTGGCCTTTGCTTTTCCACATTTATTTCCATCTTGACGGTTAACAACTGAAGGAAATCCTGTTTGAAAGCCCAGCTGGTGATCATGGTCCCAAGATATCTACTCTCCACAGGGTATTTGTTGACTGTGCTAGCACACGGAAACTATTTGTGTGTAATGAATGTAAAATGTTATCCCTGTGGGCAGCTCTGTATATAAAAAGAGCTAACACAACCCAACAAGCAACAGTGGGGGATCAAGAGTAATAGACACTGTGTTTCTAACCATTACACACCTTGAACTTCTCTTACTGTTTTCTCTTTGTTGTAGCTTTTAGGTTTTCCTAACATTTTCTTTGCCTTCACTCAAGGTATATCAATACATAGTATTCTCTTTCTTATTTCCACTCCTGGAAAGCTATGCTTGTACCCTGTCTCTTGAAATCATTGGTATTATTGAATGGTACCCTTTTCTACCAGAGGTTGACTCCAGGCTTGTTGCTCTTAGCTTGTCTCCTGATTTCAGGTGCTGGAGGGGAAGTGATAGATCAAGGGTGCAAGATTCAGGGAAACAGTATTTCTGGCTTATATCGAGATGGAGACATTATCATTGGTGGTATATTCCCCGTTCATGTATATAGGACCTACCATGAATTGACTTTCAAAAGCCCACCACCACCTGTGACCTGCAACACGTGAGTGAAACATATTTTGTATTTTATGCTTGTTTATATCATATATTTTATACATTTTATATATTTATTTAAATCCTTGTGATTTTTTGGGGGGAGGGGGGACATGTTGCACTTGTACCTAGTCTTCTTGCCTAAGAAGTCCCCAGTATTTTAAATATTATATGGTAGGTGAGGACTCTTTTATAGATTTTCCATTGGTGCCCAGAAGCATCTAGTTTAGTGGTCTCATTAGGTGAAACAAAATAAGAGTATTGAAGCAATGATGCTACATAGCAAGCTTTTGAGACATCACCAGTCCCTTGGTAGTAAGCTTGATGAAGGGACTGGTGATTTAACTTTTGACAGAAGCTTCTAGTTACACCTATCTTTGAGATACAGGAAGCAAATAAGAAACGGACTGTTTGGCTGGGTCCTCACAGTGGCAGGCTAGTTATTTTAACTTGTATGGTTGAGAGAGTTATTTTGCATACCTTTTTTTCCTGTGGAGCATTGTCTGGCCTATAAAACTCCCTATGCCACTTTAGCATTATCGCACCTCAAAGGCCTCTTAACCAACCTATACATTGTGCTGGTTGGCTGAGTGAGGGGGAAGGGGGAAGCTTGACCTATGGAGAAAATTCTGGTTTGGCTTTTATCCTTAGTTCCTCAGTAAAGCTACAAGGCATATTATAGGGTCAGACATTGACTTATAGGGTATCTAATATGCGCCATTCCTGCTGCTTGGAGGAGACCCACTTTGCAAACCTCTACAGGTGTACACCACAGGCAAGAAAAATATAGCAAATGCGCCTTCAGTGAAGCCTTGCCTCATCAGCCATAATTAGAAAAGTAGGACCTCTAAAGGAGCACACTCCAATGAGAAATGGTATTAAAATATAATCAATATATTAATAGTGATTATCATTATCATATGTTTCAAATAAATTGTTCAAAATGTAATTATACTAACCTTGCAGATATTATTGGCTTCTTTCCTTCAAGTCTCTCATGTCTGCATGTGATAAACATATACATATCATTCATGATTCAATGTAAGAGCTTATTCACACTACCATGTCCGATTGTCCGCCGCCAAAGCTTACAATGCATTTGAAAAATCTTCAGACCTTTTCACTTTTTTCCTGTTTTGTTATGTTGAGGCCTTGTGCTAAAATTAAAAAAATAAATTAAAAATATGTTTTCCTCCATCAATCTGCACTCATAATGAGAAATTCTGTTGTTGTTTTTTTTAGAAATGTTGGAAAATTTAGTAAAATATAAGTATTCAGACCCTTTGTTGTGACATTTGACATTTAGCTCTGTGGCCTCCCATTATCTCTGGCTCACTTTTGAGATGTTTCTACACCTTGATTGGAGTCACCTGTGGTAAATTCAGTTGATTGGACATGATTTAGAAAGACAGAGCTCTGTCTATATAAGGTCTCACAGCAGACAATGCAGATCAGAGCAAAAATCAAGCTATGAGAAGAAAAGAACTGTCTTTAGAGCTCAGAGACAGGATTGTTTGGAGGCACTGATCTATAGAAGGGGACAAAACATTTCTGCTGCACTGAAAGTTCCCAAGAGCACAGCAGCCTCTATAATGCCTACCTTGAATAAGTGTAGAACAACCTGGACTCTTCCTAGAGCTGGCCACCCAACCAAACTAATTAATCGAGAGACCAATGGTCACTCTGGCTGAGCCCCAGATCCTGTGTGCAGAGGGGAGAAGGTAACACAGTAACATAGTACATAAGGCCGAAAAAAAACATTTGTCCATCCAGTTCGGCCTGTTATCCTGCAAGTTGATCCAGAGGAAGGCAAAAAAAACCCTGTGAGGTAAAAGCCAATTTTCCCCACTTTATGGGAATAAAAAATTCCTTCCCGACTCCAATCAGACAATCAGAATTACTCCCTGGACCAACGACCCCTCTCTAGTAGCTATAGCCTGTAATATTATTACGCTCCAGAAATACATCCAGGCCCCTCTTGAATTCCTTTATTGTACTCACCATCACCACCTCCTCAGGCAGAGAGCTCCATAGTCTCACTGCTCTTACCGTAAAGAATCCTCTTCTATGTTTGTGTACAAACCTTCTTTCCTCCAGACGCAGAGGATGTCCCCTCGTCACAGTCACAGTCCTGGGGATAAATAGATGATGGGAGAGATCTCTGTACTGACCCCGGATATATTTATACATAGTAATTAGATCTCCCCTCAGTCGTCTTTTTTCTAACGTGAATAACCCTAATTTTGATAATCTTTCAGGGTACTGTAGTTGCCCCATTCCAGTTATTACTTTAGTTGCCCTCCTCTGAACCCTCTCCAGCTCTTTTATGTCTGCCTTGTTTACAGGAGCCCAGAACTGTACACAGTACTCTATGTGTGGTCTGACTAGCGATTTGTAAAGTAGTAGGACTATGTTCTTATCACGGGCATCTATGCCCCTTTTGATGCAACCCATTATCTTATTGGCCTTGGCAGCAGCTGCCTGACACTGGTTTTTGCAGCTTAGTTTGCTGTTTATTAAAATTCCTAGATCCTTTTCCATGTCAGTGTTACCGAGTGTTTTACCATTTAGTATGTACGGGTGACTTGCATTATTCCTTCCCATGTGCATAACTTTACATTTATCAGTGTTAAACCTCATCTGCCACTTATCTGCCCAAGCCTCCAATCTATCCAGATCCCTCTGTAGTAGTATACTGTCCTCTTCAGTGTTAATTACTTTACACAGTTTAGTGTCATCTGCAAAAATTGATACTTTACTATGCAAGCCTTCTACAAGATCATTAATAAATATATTGAAGAGAATAGGGCCCAATACTGACCCCTGACCACTAGTGACAGTGACCCAATCTGAGTGTGTACCGTTAATAACCACCCTCTGTTTTCTATCATTGAGCCAGTTACTTACCCACATACAGTCCGAGCTATCTCCTGTTTTCTCCCAGTCAACTATCACTGCAGAATTCCAGCAATGTGGCCTTTTTGACAAAGTGGCCAGAAAGAATCCTCTCCTCAGTAAAATACACATGAATTCCCGCCTGGAGTTTCCAAAAAAGCATCTAAAGAAATCTCAGACTCTGCAAAACAAGATTCTCTGGCCTGATGAAACCAAGATTGAACTTTTTGGTCTTTACTCTAAGTGTCATGTCTAGAAGAAACCAAGCACTGATCATCACCTTCCCAATACCTTCCATAAATTAAATCTTGGTGAGGGCAGCATCATGCTATGGGGGCGGGGAAACTGGTCAGAGTTGGGGAAAAGCAGAAGGGAGCAAAGTGCAGAGATATTCTTAATGAAATCTGATCCAGAGTGCTCTGGACCTCAGGCTGGGACGAAGGTTCACCTTCCAACAATACAAAGACCCTAAGCCAAGACAATACAGGAGTGGCTTAGGGACAACCCTGTGAATGTCCTTGAATGGTCCAGCCAGAGCCCTAACTTAAACCCAATGGAACATCTCTGGAGAGACCTAAAAATGGCTGTCCACCGACTGGAGGCTGTTATCACTGCCAAAGGGTATACAACCAAGTCCTTCCTGAGTAAATATTCTGAATAGTTGAGTAAAGGGTCTGAATACTTATGTCAATGCAAGATTTTGAACATTCTGTTTTCATTTTCTCATTATGGGGTATTGAGTGCAGAATGATGGGGAAACTTGATCTATTTTTTTGTTTTAGCACAAGGATGCAACATAAAATGTGAAAAAAGTGAAAAGGTCTGAAGACTTTCCAAATGCACTGTACATACATGTTACATTTTCTCACTCCCATCAATAAAAATGGCTAAGGACCAGAATAGGATATGTGGTGAGTTTTAAAAATGGTTGAGTGAATAGCCCCGTAGACTCGGAGAGGTACGTGTTTTTTCATTTATTATTTAAGTTTTTTTTTATGTCAGTTTTAAGTCTGCCTTTGCTTTGTCTGCCTGCAACAAATTTATGAAATGATGTACCATAGTCATGTGAATAAGATCTAAGTTTTACTTGCAATGCCATGTATGTTCACATGGAGTGCTGTGAAAAGAAAGATATGTCTGAGAGACAGTTCTTCTCCTTCAGGCACTTGTACAATCTTCTTAGGTGTAGTTAGGTGTAGACGCAGGCCTTTACATAAGTTTGGCGCTTCCTCCAGTAGGATGTACGACAGACTTAAATCTACACCAGCTCCCTGGCTGGCATAGATTTAAAATAAAAACTAAAGTATTTACCTCTCTTCTTTAAAATATAGCTTTCATTAAATACTAACTAAAATATATCATACGAAAACCCCTATAAATAATACAGTCAGGTCCATAAATATTGGGACATCGACACAATTCTAAAATATTTGGCTCTATACACCACCACAATAGATTTGAAATGAAACAAACAAGATGTGCTTTAACTGCAGACTGTCAGCTTTAATTTGAGGGTATTTACATCCAAACCAGGTGAAAGGTGTAGGAATTACAACAGTTTGCATATGTGCCTCCCACTTGTTAAGGGACCGAAAGTAATGGGACAATTGGCTTCTCGGCTGTTCCATGGCCATGTGTGTGTTATTCCCTCATTATCCCAATTACAATGAGCAGATAAAAGGTCCAGAGTTCATTTCCAGTCTGCTATTTGCATTTGGAATCTGTTGCTGTCAACTCTCAAGATGAGATCCAAAGAGCTGTCACTATCAGTGAAGCCAGCCATCATTAAGCTGAAAAACACAACAAATGCATCATAGAGATAGCAAAAACATTAGGCGTGGCCAAAACAACTGTTTGGAACATTCTTAAAAAGAAGGAACGCACCGGTGAGCTCAGCAACACCAAAAGACCCGGAAGACCACGGAAAACAACTGTGGGGGATGATCGAAGAATTCTTTCCCTGGTGAAGAAAACACCCTTCACAACAGTTGGCCAGATCAAGAACACTCTCCAGGAGGTAGGTGTATGTGTGTCAAAGTCAACAATCAAGAGAAGACTTCACCAGAGTGAATACAGAGGTTTCACCACAAGATGTAAACCATTGGTGAGCCTCAAAAACAGGAAGGCCAGATTAGAGTTTGCCAAACGACTTTCTAAAAAAGAATTCACAGTTCTGGAACAACATCCTATGAACAGATGAGACCAAGATCAACTTGTACCAGAGTGATGGGAAGAGAAGAGTATGGAGAAGGAAAGGAACTGCTCATGATCCTAAGCATACCACCTCATCAGTGAAGCATGGTGGTGGTAGTGTCAAGGCGTGGGCATGTATGGCTGCCAATGGAACTGGCTCTCTTGTATTTATTGATGATGTGACTGCTGACAAAAGCAGCAGGATGAATTCTGAAGTGTTTCGGGCAATATTATCTGCTCATATTCTGCCAAATGCTTCAGAACTCATTGAACGGTGCTTCATAGTGCAGATGGACAATGACCCAAAGCATACTGCAAAAGCAACCACAGAGTTTTTTAAGGGAAAGAAGTGGAATGTTATGCAATGGCCAAGTCAATCACCGGACCTGAATCCGATTGAGCATGCATTTCACTTGCTGAAGACAAAACTGAAGGGAAAATGCCCCAAGAACAAGCACGAACTGAAGACAGTTGCAGTAGAGGCCTGGCAAAGCATCACCAGGGATGAAACCCAGCGTCTGGTGATGTCTATGCGTTCCAGACCTCAGGCTGTAATTGACTGCAAAGGATTTGCAACCAAGTATTAAAAAGTGGAAGTTTGATTTATTATTATTATTCTGTCCCATTACTTTTGGGTCCTTACCAAGTGGGAGGCACATATGAAAACTGTTGACCTGATTTGGATGTAAATGCCCTCAAATTAATGCTGACAGTCTGCAGTTAAAGCACATCTTGTTTGTTTCATTTCAAATCCATTGTGGTGGTGAATAGAGCCAATAATGTTTGAATTGTGTTGATGTCCCAATATTTATGGACCTGACTGTATAGTCTTAAATCCCCATCATCACTCCAGATCCAGGTTTTCTGTTGAATAACATGTATATCCCTACTCTATCCCTGGGTCTCTCCCTGCCTACAGCCAGAGCACCTGCCCCGAAAAGCATATGCTACTGGCAGGATCAACCAGGCCTCTGCATAGATTTAAGCCATTTTCCATGCCAAAACCTGGTGTAAGAAAATGAAGAATGAGAGGGGCCAACCAGCCCACCGCCTTCCCCAACCACACCACGCCCCCTTTTCTTGCCACTTCAGAAAAGTGATGTGAGTGGCGTACATAAGTTAATAAATTAATGTCTAATTTGATAACATGGTGCTACATTTTCTATGCATTCTTGCAAGTAGGACTGAAGTTCCTGTCTCTGTCTTTATCAATACAGCTTGAATTATTTCCCTGCAGGTTTGTGCAACTCACATTCCAGTGGCTCCAGTCCCTGCTCCTGGCAGTTACAGAGATCAACACATCTGACTATCTTCTCCCCAACCTAACCTTAGGAGTCCACCTGTCTGACTCTTGTGCATCACCAGGGAGAACTCTGGAAGTTGCTAACTGGCTTCTTACTGGAAGTGGTCAGAGTTCTATACCTAACTTCCAATGTCACAGCAAATCTACACCAATAGGGGGAGTGATTGGGGACTCCAGCTCTTCCAGCTCACTACCACTGGCCAGACTTCTAGGACTGTATAGTTACCCACAGGTAAATATTGAACATTTTTGTTTTTAGTCATTTTGGAGAATCACTCAAGAATGTGCAATAAAGGCTAAGAGAGGGGTCCTCACCACCCTGCATCATGGCTCACCCTAGACTGATGATCTCTGTGCCTTCTTAGGTGACCTGATGTCTTCATGTTTGAGCTATTTTCGCCTTTATAGCAATAAAATCGGTAATTAGTCTTACCAGTAATTGTTTTTCCAGGAGTCCAACATGACAGCACATGGGAGGATGTCCTTATAGGCCTCTGTAGGGACAGAAAGCAAGAGAGTTTAAAAGGCCCCTCCCCACCCCCTATCCAGTTTCTTATAAATCACTAGAACAGAATTTTTTTATTTTTTTGGGGGGGGGGCGGGATATATTGGTGCTGTCCTGTTGGACTCCTAGAAAAAACAATTACTGGTAAGACTAATTACCGATTTCCAGGATGTCCCCCATGACAGCAGATGGGAGAAATACCCAATCACTAAAATCTTTTAGGGGGGGTAGGGGGGACCACTGCTTGAAGGACCTTTCGTCCAAACACTAAGTTCTGATTGGTGAAGAGGTCCAAACGGTAATGTTTGCAAAAGGTATTATAATTTGTCCATGAGCTGCTCTACAGATTTGATCTATCGTGGCATTAGCTTTCTCTGTCCACGATGTTGCCAAAGCCCTGGTCGAATGGGCTTTAATGGAGATCTGACAGTACTTTTTTTGTAAAGAGTATGTAAATTGTATCTTTAATCCATCTAGCCAAGTTTTGTTTAGTAACTTTCTTATCCTACAGGCAGAGGTAATGGCTACAATGGCTACAAGGAAGACAGCTTTTAAGGTCAAATATTTTTATGAGATATCGTCTAATGGTTCAAACGGAGGTTCACAAAGGGAGTTTAGGACTAATGTTAAGTCCCATGTTGGGACATTTTGTCTTACTGTGGGTCTTAATCTGGAAATGGCTTTACAGAATCTATTCACCCATCTATGTTCAGCTAATGGGATATCTAGGAACGCCGAAATAGCCGATACCTGGACTTTTAAGGTACTCGGTCTCAAACCTAAATCAAACCCTTTCTGCAGGAAGTCTAGGATGTGAGAAATGTTAAGTGAGGAACCATCTGGGTGCTCTAAAGGCAACCAGGAACCAATTTTTTTCAATTGCAATTTGCAAGGTTGCAATTACTTTTTCTGAAAGACCTTGCTTTTTTAGCATTTCCTTTTAGGATCCAGGCCGTCAAATTCAAGGTTTTCAGATCTGGATGTTTTAGAGGGCCCTGAACTAGGAAATCCTGTGTGCTTGGGAGGATCAATGGCTCTTCTATGCACATTGCTCTGAGGAGCGAGTACCAGCTCCTTTTGGACCATGCCATAGTAATCAATAGCACCTTTGTCATGCTCTCCCCAATCTTCCTCAATACTGCCGGAATAAGAGGAATTGGAGGCAAAGCCTATGCGAAATCCATGTTCCATGTTTATGACATTGCGTCCACCGCTAGAGGATTGTCTCTTGGATTTAGAGAGTAAAAACATCTTGTCTGTGTCTTTACTCTGGTCGAAAATAGGTCTATCTGAGGCTGACCCCATTTGTGACATAACTCCTGGAACACTTCTGTGTTTAACATCCACTCTCCAGGATCGACCTTCTTCCTGCTCAGGAAATCTGCCGTCGTGTTTTCTCTGCCCCTAAGATGTAAGGCTGAGATTGATAACACATTTGATTGGGCCCAGTGAAAAATTTGATTTGAAACCCTCTGCAGCAAGGGGTTCCTGGTTCCCCCCTGATGTTTGAGGTAACACACCATAGTGATGCTGTCCGAGTAGATATTTAGATGTTTCCCTTTTACGATATTTTCGGCCTGTTTCAGAATCTTCAGAACCGCTGTTAGTTCTTTTAAATTTGATGATCCCAGGCCCTCTTGAGGTGACCATTCTCCTTGAAAATATCGATCCTCCACCTGGGCTCCCCAGCCTAACTTGCTGGCATCCGTGGTTACCGTCACCATTGGATCCAGCTTCCAGGGAATTCCCTTCACTAGGTTGTCTGGCGTTAACCACCAGTTCAGGGAGTTCTTTACCTCTGTGGTAAGGAAAATCCTTTTGTCTAGAGATTTTTTACTCTTGTCCCACCGTGATGGTAATTTGTAATGGTTTTGAATGAAAATGGGCCCAGGGAATCATGGGTATGCAAGATGTCATGATGCCCAGAATCCTCACTGCCTCTCTGATCGTGCAACTTTTCTTCTTCTTGAATAGTTGGAATTTTATTATCATGGTATTTTGTTTGGTTATAGGTAGAAAGGATCTTCCTTTCACTGAATCTAGAAGTATACCTATAGGTAGAAAGGATCTTCCTTTCACTGAATCTAGAAGTATAACCAAGAAAATCTTTCTGGTTTCCAACCGCAGATCTGATTTGTTGAAGTTGATAATCCAACCCAATCTGGTCAGCACAACTAGTGTGAATTAAAGTTGATCTTTCAATATCTTTTGAGATTGGGCTGTTAATAAGAAATCGCTCAGGTATGGGATTATAATTATTTTGTACTGTCTTAGGTGAGCCATCACTTCTACCATCAGTTTTGTAAAAATGCTTGGAGCTGACGAGATTCCGAATGGCAGACCCTGAAATTAGAAATGATGTATGTGGCTGTTCATTTTTATTGCAAATCTCAGATATTTTTGATGATGAATAGGGATATGATAATATGCATCCTTTAAGTCTATTGTGCACATAAATGCTGTCGGGGTGATGAGTGGAATGTCTGACCGAATGGATTCCATCTTGAATTTTCGATAGGAGATCCACTTGTTCAGGAATTTGGGGTTTATAATTGTCCTGAACGATCCATTTGGTTATTTTACATAGAACAGTTTGGAATAATGACCCTTGAAATGTTGATGCGAGGGTACTGGGACAATGGCCTTCATCTTGCACAGAGACTGAATATCCAGAAGAAGTTGATTCCATAGTGTTTCTGAGTGAGGATTGGTTATCTGAAAACACTGTGGGGGAGGAGATTTGAATTCTAGTTTGCAACCCTCCTGAATGGTTCAGATTACCCAGGGATTTTTTGTAATGAAAGCCCATTCCTGGCTGAAAAAACGAAGTCTTCCTCCCACCGGGATGGCGTCATTGTTTACCAGGTTTATTTGTGTTGTTTGGGTTGAGAATGAACCCTCTTCCTCTGCCTCCTTTCGGGTAGCTTCATCTACCAGACTTTCCCTTCCCTCTGCTTGATGAGTACTGGGACTGTCTGTTTGTTCTCCAAAAGGGCTGACTTTTCTTAGGCTTCTCTTCTGGAAATCCTTTTTTCTTGTCAGACGCTCTTTCCAGAATGGTATCCAATACTGGTCCGAATACGTAAGAACCGGAGAATGGTATTACACATAACTTATTTTCAGAAGCTATGTCGTCTGTCCAGGTCTTCAGCCACAAGGCCCTTCTAGCGGTATTTGATAGTGTTCCACTTTGTGTGGCAAAACGGATAGATTCTGCAGATGCGTGTCCCATGAAAGCTGTGGCCATTTTTAGCAAAGGCAGAGAATCCAGAATTACTTCTCTAGGTGTCTTGAGCTTTACATGGTTTTCCAATTGATGATGTGGCGGCAATATTAGTATTAATTGTTGCCGCTAAACATTCCCAGACCATCAAAATTTTCGGTCCATGGGATCTTTCAATTGGGAAGAGTCTTCAAATGGGATGGTCGTCTTCTTTGCAACTTTTGCTACCTGGACATCTAGTTTTGGAACTTCTTCCCATAATTTAGTGTCCTCCGGATTAAATAGAAGGCGACTTCTTAATTCTCGAGAAATGGAAAGTTTCTTTTTTGCATCTTCTCCATTATCATCTCTCTCAGATTGGAATTGACCAGAAACAGCTTCCTTTTCTTTGCCCTTAATCCTCCAAACATCTCGTCTTGAGTTGTTCTGGGTTGCTGAACCTCCTCCACCTCTATAGTTTCTCTTACCGCCAATAGTAACTAATCCAAATCTTTCAAAGAAAAGAGGTATTTTTTTCTGGTCTTCGGAAGAACCTGAGGGACAGATTAACTCTTCTTCTTCTAACTCCCCGTCCAAATTATAAGTACTATCGCCCTGTTCATCTGAATCTGATTCCAGCTGGATTCTAGGTTTCTTTGAAACTGGCGGAGAAACTGGTGGAGGAGGAATCAAGCTGGAAACTGAAGCCTGTACTGTTCGTCTGAATCTGATTCCAGTTGGATTCTAGGTTTCTTTGAAACTGGCAGAGAAACTGGTGTAGGAGGAATCAAGCTGGAAACTGAAGTCTGTACTTCTTCTCTTATCATAGACCTCAATTCAGAAAGGAAGGACGGCTGATCCTCCTTCAGAAGTTTTGCAATACGATCAGGGCACAGCTGTTTTTTGTATGATTCCTATAACTTTCTAGCACAAGAAAATACACTTCTTTGTTTTCTTTTTAGGTTCTGTCTGGGAACTATGTCCCGGATCCTTTTCCCCCTAGAAAGAAACAAAGAAACTCCCCCTTAGCACTAGTGTACACCAATAAAAACAAAATAAAGCAGGGCTTGGTAAAAACTTACATAGCCCTGTGCAGGGGTATCACCAGCCAATTCAGGCTTGGTAGACATCTTGGACTCCATCTGGAACATCAGACAAGCCTGACTGCTTGCTGGTTCCTTTTATATGACCTTACCTAAGGGTCTGCCCCCTGCTGCCGCTGCGCTCCTCCTTCCTTCTCTGGGACTCTATCCCCTAGGGGAGAGTCGTCCCCTCATGCGAGGCCTGCGTTCAGGCCTCCAGCATGGAACGCTGGGCTCCGCCATCTTGGATCCTGGTGGAGCGGCGTAACCTTCTGTACCCGGAGCATTCTCCAGATGTGAAGTCCCCGCTATGCACCCGCACGAGGAGGATGTGCGCTGCCGAGCCCAGAGCCCCCGGAGGGAAAGTGGCTTCTGCTCCCAGCTACCGAAGCCATGTGGGAGAGAGGTAGGCTGAGAAGGCTAGGGAACCTCTCAAAGAGGTACTAGCAGGGCCATAAGGAAACTGGGAGGAATGGCCGGACACCACCCGACCCAGCTCCAGCCACAGTAGCTTGCGGCTACTTCCATCTTCTTTCTTCACCCTAAGGAGGGCCTCTCTTGCAACTCCCTGTATGTACAGGAAGAACACTGGATAGGGGGATGGGGATGGGCCTTTTAAACTCTCTTGCTTCCTGTCCCTACAGAGGCCTATAAGGATATCCTTCCATGTGCTGTCATGGGGGACGTCCTGGAAATTATAGAGTGCCATTACCTGTCCTAGAGCATGAAAGCCATCTACAGAATACACATCAGAACTCTAAAAAAAAATACTAGATCCATCAGGTTTCAAGATCTATGAAAGGCCGACCCAAGTCTTGGAGAAAGCAACCTGCATTGGACCTACTAGATTAGGCTACAGCAGGGTCACAAGTCCTGGAAAGAAATAGGTACAATTTGGAGTCTGTGTGGTCTTGTCTAATATCAATAATCTCTCCATTACCTTGCAGATAAGTTATTTTTCTACAAGCTCTGTCTTAAGTGATAAGACACAGTTCCCTTCCTTCTTCAGGACTGTTCCTAGTGATACCTTTCAGTCACATGGACTTGCAAAGCTTGTGGCCTATTTCGGCTGGACTTGGGTAGGACTGATGGCTGAGGACACTGACTATGGGCTGGAGGGTATTAGGGCCACAAAGAGAGAGATTCTCAGGTCTGGGGCTTGTGTTGCTTTCACAGAGTACATCCTCACTAGCAGATCTGATCGAAATGCTCCACACCTTTCGAAAGTTATTGCAGATTCGAATGCTGTCGCTATTGTTGTCTTCTCTAGTGGGTCCAATCTTCTCCCGGTAGTGGAGGAACTTCTAAGACGTAACATTACAGGAAAGATTTGGATAGCTAGTGAGTCATGGTCAACATCAGGACTGGTTTCAAAAGAAAAGTACTGGAGAATACTTCAGGGAACTATTGGATTTGCATTATGCAGTGGACAGATTCCTAGATTTGGACAGTTTCTTAAAGCTTCAAACCCCATAAAGACCCCAGATGATGTCTATCTAATGGAATTTTGGGAAGAAAGTTTTGGCTGTAAATGGGAATCACCAGGAACTGTTTTATCCAATAGCACCAGAAGATGCACAGGTCAGGAAATTCCTGCAAACACCTTCAACAGTGTCAGCGTCCTAAGGGTCACTTACAGTGTCTACATTGCAGTATATAGTTTGGCATGGGCATTGGATAATATCATCACTCGTAGACGAAAAGATTGTTTAGATACACTGGAAAACTGTATGGAGCCCTTGGCTTACCATCCTTGGGAGGTATCACCATATTTTAAATTATAATCATACTATGCTTGTGGTGGTTGTGAGAGTTTTCATTTCAGAATGAACTGTACATAGATTAGAAAGGGACTTACAGCAGAAATTCCAGTGGGGTCCCTCTCATAACACTGAATAACACCAACACAATGCACCAATGCCCCTGAAACCTGGAGTACTATGGGGCATCCATGACTCAAATTTTTCCCTCCTATTAGCTGATAAGAATTGTCTGTGATAAGCTATTAATAACAGATAGGTGGAGGCCTAGAAGGTCAACTTATAGCACTCCTATTGATCAACTGATTGAAGGAACCACTGTGCTCAGTGAGTACCTGAGATCCCTTCAATCAGCTAATTGGAAGGTGTGTAGAGAGGTGGACTTTCATTAATCTACTTTTAAAGGGGTTTTCCAGCCTGTAGGTATTGGATGACTAGTGATGGACGAACATCTGCTGGGACGGTTCGCGAACGCGATCAAATGTTCGCGAACCACAAGTTCGCGACGGGTCCCATTCATTTTAATGGCAGGCGAACCTGAAAAACCTTCAGCTCATATTTGCAGCCAAGAAATAATTACTAGAAGTGCACAAATAGTCCCACAACATGGACAGTGACATACCAGATGTATTATTCGAATTTGCGATCTCCCAATGCAAAATTATTTGTTCCAATAACGCTTGTCCCTCTATATACCTGCAGTATCGCAACAGAACTGCACACAACTGCCGCACAATACAAATGCACTATAATATACTGTCTAACATACAAAGTATATTATAACATTGTACAAGGAAGGCAATCCATTAGAATATACATAAAGATAAAACGTAACCTTTAATAATGTTACTATGAGGGTCCATTCACACGTCCGTAAGTGTATTGCGGATACGCAAAACACGGACACCGGCAATGTGCATTCTGCAATTCGTGGACCGCACATCGCCGGCACTATAATAGAAAATGCCTATTCTTGTCTGCAATTGCGGACAAAAATAGGACATGTTCAAATTTTTGGCGGACACGGAAGCACAGATGCGGAAGTGCGGATACGCAAATGCGGATGCAGACAGCACATTCCGGCCCCATTGAAAATGAATGGGTCTGCACCCGTTCCGCAAAATTGCGGAACGGATGCAGACCCATTTTGCGGATGTGTGAATGGAAAAGATATCCCTCAAAATGAAAATAAATTAAATTATTAAAGTTGAGCAAAAACATAGATGTGATAGGCAATAACAAGTGCTTGGCGGCACTAAATCAGGTGCTCGGTGGCACCAAATCAGAAACCATATGTCCTACCACAATCCGGGGGGGTTCCAGTGCACATCCATGAATCCCGGAGAGGAAGCAAAAAACATCCATCCCTGGGCTAGAATGATGATGTGGTATTGAAGGACAGGGTGGCAAAAGAACTGTCCCTGATATTGGCCTACAGGGGGTGCTATTCTGTCCCTGATAGCCTAACCACAGACCACCCGCCTGATAAGAGCGACCCGTCTGGAACCTTACCCTATATAAAAATGGCCCTAGTAAGCCCCTAGCCCCTAGGCCCCTGACTTCCAGGTGATCACTATATAGATCTATGTGTTTTTTGACTCATTATAAAAGTATATTATAAGTATATCGCACCCCTCTGTGTATCACACATATAGATAGCACCCTATACTAGTGCTTAAAATGACTTTTGTGGCCCTATTAGCTAGCGTTTGGTGTCCCTACAGCCTGTCCTGCCCCACACAGCAACCTCTCCCTACACTGGCAAAACACTGCATGTAAAGGGCAGCCAGATCGGGTTTATTTATAAGGTAGGAGGTATGTCCATGTGCTGAAACGTGTCAGTTGGCTGTCCTGTACCACCTGATGGATGTGCCATGGGTCAAAGTTCTTCACAATGTAAAAGAATATGGCGGGCAAGAATTTCTCCATATGTTCGCATGTTCGGCGAATCGCGAAGTTCGCCGCGAAACGACCGCCGGGCGAACCGCAAGGCCATCTCTATTGATGAGCTATCGCCAGTTCATCAAAATCAGATCGATGGGAATATGACACTTGAATGGGAGCCGAGTTGCAGAATGCCAATAAGGTCATTACACAGTGGACAGAGACTTCTGCTTCTG